>NC_073695.1:26062216-26309716 GCF_029784165.1 Wyeomyia smithii | reverse complement strand
ATAACAGCTTATTAAGCTGTAGTTCATCCAAAATACCTTTAATAGCAGCCTTCATTCTATAAATCAAGACAATTGTTTGTCGGGAAGTGTGCGTATTCTACGGCAGTAATGCGGTCGTGTCTTGGATACAACCTCCTACTATTTTTTAGAACACAGAACAGTTTTAACAGGCATCCATGTTTAGCCAATATTGTGTAGTTTTTATACAATCAAATTTAGATCTTTAAATAATATATCAATATATTATTACACCCGATTCTATTTTTGCACGGAAAATACGCCGCGTGTAAAAAAACGTGTTATTTCGAGAAACCGTGCAAAAAAGGCGTGAAAACAGAATTTCGTTACAGAGCAAAAAGAATCTTTTTTTTTTTGGCACGAGGGTTACTGCCCCGTACTGTTCAGGAAAACCGTGTTTTTTCGAGAAACTGTGCAAAAAGACGTGTAAAAATATCCGTGTAAAAAAAAATACCGTGCAAAAAGGGAATCCAGTTTATTTTCTCAAATTTTTTTCTCAAAGTGTATATACTCTCTAGAACGACAAAAATACTATTTATCCGGTGTTTATTGTAAAAATGACAATTGAGAAATACATGAAAATTTTATGCTAGTAGTAGTTGCGAAAATTCTCATAACTCTTATCTTCAACCATTCATAGTTCAGAAAAGAACCAATTCCATAATTTTCAGCTAGAAATGCGTGCAACAGAACGCTGAAGATCGCACCACCGCCCTTGAGCGCATCCTCTGCTGCCGTATGCAGAATAAAGGTAAGATGATCCGTAGTGTCTGGAAGTTGACTCGTAATCAGTTCTCTTTTCCTAGTGTCACGTACCTCTAACAGCTATACTGTAGGCTCCACTCGCTACCGTGTGGTGAACAAGAATGAAGTTGAGATTTATGCACGTAGTATTTTGGTTTCGAGTTGAGCGTAGATTTTTGCAATGTAGGCGGGGCGACGCAGACTCAAGAATGAAATAAATGAATGAAATATTTTTCAAAATTATCGATCGAACCAGGAGTCAAAAAAATCCACGTCCGACACATTAGAAAAAGTTGGAATTTCAGAAAATTACTCTTCAATTGTAGGAGTCCAATAGTCATTCACGTTAACTGAGATTTCAGTTTAAATGGTAAAATATAATTATGGGATGCTTCAGAATACTTTGCATTTGCGGCGGATCTGCAGCTGAGATTTAAAATTCAGGTAAGTTCACCTCGCTGAATACATTTTCGTTTCAGGTTTCGTGCTAAATAAATTGATCGAAATCAAATCCCTCTTCTGTTCAAACACCAACCGATTCACTGTTTACTGTGGAATCTTCCAGCAATCTCAACTCTTTTGAATCAGCGGATAAAAGTAAAACCATGTCGTACTAATTTACTTGAAAGTAACTCTACCCTATCTAGGCACACCAACAGCATCCTGCGGTGTTGTCTGTTGCTGACAACGCGGAATAATTCATGAATTAAAGAGAGCTCCAAAGCCCGAATCAGCATGCCGGATCTCACTCTTGGCAGCTTGTAGATGTCGATGAAACATGTATGTCAAAACCGCACCACCACCAGCAATAGCAGCTGCAGGAGCTCGAGTCTAAGTCTAATTGGATGTCCAAGAGACAGTCTAATCTCGTTTCGGTATCATCGTGTACCATCAGCTGTCAGTTGTTTTTGACGCAGGATTCCTCGCATTCATTTCGATGTGACCACTTTCGGAGGATCCGGCTGCGAGATCCGTTAGAAGATTGAATGAAATGGATATCACCCGCAATGGCCATAAAAACGAAGTAAAAACCATATTTGTTCAGTCACGTTCGATTCCAGACATAGATGGAGCAAGCCCACGGATGCTTATCATATCTACTTTGCTGGCTCTAGGTTAATGAATTGTTGGTCCATGGCGAAGGAAAACAACCTTAAACTAATACACCAAATCTTTGCACTACAAACAAACCTTCCCGTTTGACAGAAAAACAAGCAAGAAGAGTCTGTTGATTTGACGGACTGCGGGTCAATCAACAGCAGTGACACTGCCGTAGAGCTCTTTCCCAGCCTTCGGACAAACAAACGAACCCAGCAACAGGCAATGCACGTGGCAATTCGAACCAGACAAGGTTCGCTTTCCACTCGAGCCCGATGACGACTCGGGTGTAAGTTAAACCGAACGAAATATGGAAATTGTTCCAAAAGTATCCTTCTCGACATGCTCGAGCATATTTTTCGCTCTTCCACTTGTGTCGGAATATCCGTAGCAGCTCAACTGTTGCCGGGATGCTGTGAATGGTTGTATGGTAACCGTTCTATTTTTTCTTCTCTATCATTTTGCTTTTGATGTGGTCCCATTTTGTGGCTGCTCGGAACGTATGAAGCTTAGTGCCCAAACTAATTCATGCTTATGTGCACTTTTTTCCAAATGTTATGAAATTTAATCATTGCGAATGCTTTTACCTGCGCAGGAAGCAGGCAGCAGCAGAAGCAATCCGGCTTTACGAGTCAAACCGGATTGTAATTTGAGATGAAAAGGGCCAAAAATTTAATTACAGCTGCACATCAGATACATCCGCTTTCCGGATGCCGAGTCACGGTAGCAGGTTACAGAGCGCTTCCGACTTGATGATGGATGTGCAGCCATGATTAGATACATTGGGGGCCGGCGAGAGTAATGGGCATTTGAGTGGAATATGGAAATGCCAGAAATGGAGGCTGTTCGAGTCATGTGTATCGTTTATTTGCAACTTACCCGGAAGCAATGTTTTGTTGAGCTCCAAGCCAGAGCTTGTATGTAATCAGCATAATTGACTGAGTCGATGTGCCGCTTAGCTAATGCAATGCAGTTCAGTACTGGTAACAGCTTGTATCGGTATAACATCTGCATGTGGCTTTTATATAATTTGTTGCTCGAATTTGGTATTCGGGTCTGTCTGGTTGATCATCTAATCAGCCAGATAATAATCATTATCGCTGTAGCCAAGGGGGTTTAACTTTTCAACTAATGAATACCGTTGATGTTTTCCACAGGCGTTTCATTTCGTAAAAAGTTAAATACGTGAAATGGCTTTTTGAATCGTATAAAGCGTGCGGTAACAGTTTGATCGTGCTACGGAGAGTTAAAAGCCTTGAGGATATACTTCAAAACTCGTTCGGACACTCCTTTTTATATTCACCTTAATGTACTTATTGCTTCCTTATGATAAGCCTGGGCTTCTCTTTTTTCTGCCAAAGTAATTCGCAGGTATGAAATAACATGAAAGATGCGAAAAAGCAAATCATAGGATCGAAGATGATGATTTGTACACCACAATAAAACAATCTAAGAAATTAATTGCCCAGAAAATACACACACACACACCAGTAAATCATCAGTAATTGCAGTTCAATCTGCCCGAAGTTCTGACTGTAAAACCATTTACGGCCATTTCACATTGCGGTTTTTGTTGCACTTTTCCTGGGCAATAAACTTGGACCACAAGTTCGTCACCTCATGTGACCCATCTGTCGTCGTGCTAGCAGCAAACTCAGATTTATTTCTCGTAAAAACTGCCGTTCCGAGCAGCCTTCTGTGCTATATTTAATTGATGTGACAAATTTAATATTTTTGCTACATCAGATGTGCTTCTGGCATGCTTCCCATATTTTCATTTACTTCAAATATGTGATATGGCTCTTCGTTGTTAGTTGACCTTTTGTCTGAAGTGAGTAAACCCGTCCCAGCCCGGTTATGAATGTACAACGAGGTTCCCCGCACGAAGTGCGGCTCCAACATCATCGTCACCCAATGAGAAACAGGAAACCCTGGTCAACTGCCCTGGGGGTTGAAGAAATACTCCATCTTTCCGTAAGTATTCCAACAATGAACCCTATTCCGGTCCTCCACCATGGTGGTAGACTGCTTGCACTCATCATACATATAGCGAAGCTAACACTTCGCCCATGCTCCGTTCCTCTCGACCAGGGTTCCGGTGACATCAAAGTGAAAATCTCATATTATTATTTTTGATTACATTATTCCACTACTGGATGATGGTGGGTTTCCGGTGCAGGTCCTGGCCAGAAGCTGTTGACGGGAAACGATTTTTCCCTACGATGGGGAAAAACTTTAGCAATGCTCTGACATGATGAAACTTTCGCAAACAGACGAGGAAACTTTATACATTAATCTACCGGTACTAGCTGCCGCCTGGAGCTCATCGTTGTGAAGAACAATCAAAATGATTTTTATTAGAATCTTTTGCACAACACTTGCACGAGATAGTTTAGAGTTAAGATGGAAATCAACAGATTGTTAAATGATGGCAAAAATTTTCCTTTGATGGCACATGCTGTCTCTAGTTGGTTATTGTTCTCAAAATTGGAGATTTTTACTTTTGCTGGTTATTCTACTGCATGCTAGCAGTGCAACCTACGATCTATTTCATGCAAGAGGACATATAATTAAATAATTACTCTATGTTGCACTATGGTACCGGGTACCATATCGGTTCCATTGATGAAATTTGGAATATTATTCTCCATCATCGAGTGTATTTTGGGAATTATTATAATCTAATAGAGAATGCGTGGTCGAGTGAAACACAAAGCCGTGAAAATGATTTTAAGCATCAATTATTCCCCAACAATGGCCGGCATGAAACTGGATGCTTCTGTCGCAGTACGCCCAACTCAAAAATTTCAATAATTCATTAGCAACATTAAAGGGGTTGACATAAACCTACGCTTGTTAATACAACATTTGCATTACAGTATGTTCTTCCTATGTACCAACATGCAGTATCAGCCTTACTTTGCAATTTACCAATAGCGTAATGTAATATCGATGACTACGTAACTGATTCCTCGGTAGAAATTATCTATATACGCAGTAAAGTTGCAATTTTTGAAGTAGAATACTTCTCTCAGGAAGTTCGGCTACATAGGGATGTGAAATGAAAATCTAAAACCGAAAAAAGTGAAAAATATATCCAATTTCAAATGCTAATAAATCGGTTAGTATTCGATGGATTTCCTTCGTTCTTGCAGCAATAGATTGGAAAATCTTCTAAGATTCTTCCCAAAATATGATAGTTGTTATTTTATTATTCACACTATTGTACTATTGAAGATAGTCAAGCCTTGTCAAAACGAAAAATTCGACCTCTGATTGGTCGTTATATGCTTGCTTCCCAAGCACGGTCCACAGGATCATATACCTTGCAATTGAAAACATGCTATTTGGCCTATATAAGAGCCTGTTTCAGCCGGAGCCACTCATAATAGTTGTAGACAGCGACAACAGCAGTCGTCCTTTCTTAGCAGCAGCACTAGCCCTGTGGTTGGTCACCACGTCTCAGGAGCAGCGCGGTTTTGAAGTAGATTACTTCTCTCAGGAAGTTCGGCTACATAGGGATGTGAAATGAAAATCTATAACCGAAAAAAGTGAAAAATATGTCCAATTTTAAATGCTAATAAATCGGCTAGTATTCGATAGATTTCCGTCGTTCTTGCAGCAATAGATTGGAAAATCTTCCAAGAATCTTCCCAAATGAAGATAATTGTAATTTTATTATTCAAACTATTGTACTATTGAAAATAGTCAAAACGAAAAATTCGACTTCTGATTGGTCGTTATATGATTGCTTCCCAAGCACGGTCGACAGAATCATATCGTCAGTTGAATTCAATACTGGCACAACCCAAAATTTGGCAGTTTTGAGTTATTGATGGCAAACGATGCCAAATACTATAAAGTTTTATCTCACAAAGACTCGTTTCAAAATTCACAATATTTCCAGAAATATAAGTAGATGTGCCTTTATTGCACAAATCTAAAATATCCCTTAAAAGACAGCAAAATGAGGTTACAATTATTATAACTTGTTCATTACATTGCACATGATAGACCCAAACAAGTTCAATAAAAATGGGAAGTCTTAAAATTGAAATTTTCCACGAAAATAAAAACAGAAATTTTTAACGCAAATTTTCAAACGCGATTTTCTCGAAACTATGAATTTTGAGTTGTGCCAGTATTAAATTCAACTGACGATATACCTTGCAATTGAAAATATGCTATTTGGCCTTTATAAGAGCCTGTTTCAGCCGAAGCCGCTCATAATAGTTCTAGACAGCGACAACAGCAATCATCCCTTAGCAGCAGCGGTAGCAGCGCAGTGGATACCAGCGATAGCGGATAGCGGCCACAGCTGTGGCGTAGCAATGGGTAGTGCACCAGTTGCAGCGGATCTCAGCATCGATAGCAGCTGGGCCAGCTGATGCAGGGACAGCGGATACCAATGGCAGCGTGTAGCGGCCACAACTGTGGCATGGCTACAGTTAACGTAGCAGTTGCAGCGGGAGTGTCAACATCGATAGCAGCTAGGCCAGCTGATTCAGGGGCAGCGTTACCAATGCAGCGTATAGCGGCCACAACTGTGGCATGGCTAGCGTGATAGTTGCAGCGGGTATAACTGACCATGAAGCATTTATGCAATAATTGATGAAAACTGCAATTGCAGCAATCGGCCTTTTTCAAGGCTACTAAATGTTTTTGGAAGAGCATAATGAATGGTTATTATAAAACTGCAACTGAGGTTTGATGCTGCTGCAAATGCACAGCAGTGTGATGTTTATTACGATTTTTTTTCACACAACATTTATTTGACACGGCACAATGTAAATCAATGTATTATTACGATTTGTTGATACTGTGCCTAACAAGCGGTATATACGAAACAAATCCGATTTCGAAATGACTGACACGCAAGCAGCCGGGTTATCTCTCTTGTAAAAGTATTCTACTTCAACCTTGCGGTCGTGGCTTTGCACACAACCCCCCTGGGATTTCTTCAATTTTTTATTCTACTGCTGTTACAATTTTTCACCAATAGACTGAACAAACAATTCTTTAAGAAGTTTTATCTGATTTACATAAAATTTACTTATCATATCTGCGTACTAGGAAGAAATGTTTAGATTCCTAACCCAACCATCCTCTATTTTCTTTAAGGTAAAAACGAAAAAAAAAAATAATGGTTCGACACGAAATTTCGCGGAAATGAAAATCAGCAGTTACATACACAAAGGTCACTTTTCACGCGGGTTTTTCACGCGACTTTTTTTTCGCGGACTCCGGAATTTACGCGGTTTTTTTTACGCGGCACGTATCCCCCGCGTAAAAAGCGACTTTAGTGTATTTATGGACTGATCGACAAAGAACCTCTGGTTAAAAGGATGCTTACTGTTAAATGATAAAATATATTTCTCTGTTACCTATGATAAATACGTTTGAACTGTGGTAAACAGGGAGCTAGCAAGTGTTATTACCAAAGCATCATCAAGACTCTCAAAGAAAATAAAAAACCACACAGGAATATTTTCTAATGTCATGGTCTGGTGGAGCCTTCTGAAATTCATGAGCGGAATTTAGAAACAGTCAAAGATGCTAAATAACCACTTTGATTCTAACGGTGTAATCTGGCCTAGCATTTAGTGAAATAGTTTAGCACATACAGTTCGCTTATGTGGATGATCTGCTGGGTGCACGAGGTGTGAGAGCTTAAAAATTATTAAAACATTTTTATTCATCTCATTTCATGCGGTTAACCAGTGTTGTTTCACAAAAGCATCGAGTAAATTTTATGTTTCTAGCGCATATTTGACGACATGTGCTTTTTGTGGTAATTCGTTGATGTTTTAAGTCAATTCATGTTTTTACCCGTAGTAAACAGCACAACAGCCGATATCGACTATTACGTGGGAAACAAACATCCGACGGACTTAAAGATTTATCTGGAATAAAAAAAAATGAACAATTTTTTTATGCCCAAATTTTTATAAGCATATAACAGTTTTTTGCGAAAATTTTAAACTTTAATTTTTAACATAAAATATAGAGTTGAGAATATTTCCCTTCTGCACAAAGCACACGCCAAAATATGTTTGTTACATAAAATCATTAATGCATAGCCAAAAATTCCTTCCGAGGGAGATTCTGATAAAAAGATGTGAATTCTGAAAATAACGAAGAGACTATCATGTAACAAAATGGGATTAGAAAAACAATTGTTTTGCGTTCTCATATCACTCAATCTCAATACGGACCACGTTGCACAAGAGATATGAGAGAGATAGAGAATAGGAGAGAACAACGTAGAAGATGAGGTGTTATCCTGCTATTATTACCGATACCGCTTACCGTGCAACGCACGTGCAGTGTGAATTAACCCTTGCATAGTTCAGTCATTGGTCAATTTAAGAACAACATTCGAATTGTTGTTGAAGCCAATTGAATTCGACTTTTCGAACCTCGTTTAGTAGGGGAGGATTGTACAATACGCAAAGCGATATTGAACGTGTAGGATGATTGTAGGATCTGTTTATTGTATGTTTATGACGAAGTTTATAATAAAATACTCGATTTCAATGTCTTTTTTGGTAAAAAAAAACCATTGCCGCCAAACAAGCCCGTGACCAAAACGCACCACAACAAAGGTAAGTATGCTCCAAAGCAGTAGGCTAATATGCCACTAGCAGAAATCAGCACGCGAAGTGAAAAGCGCTTGAAGTCCCGAAAGTAAAATAAAAAAACAATGAAACATGCTCTATGTTGTCAAGTAATCTCCTGCAAGCTCTCCATAGTGCATTCTGCCCCAATTTAATTTTGATTGTTCAGGTAAAAGTTGACGAAAGTTAGTGAAATAATTTGAAATACTTATGATATTATAAACTCCAAAAGTGTGAAGGTTAGGGAGTCATAGTTTTTTGGGATTTATTTACAAGTCAGTTAATCATGAAAGCTTAGATAAAATTCATGAATAATTACATGTTAGACAGAGCCACAGCCAGTTGCATAGTTTTTTGAGTATTTTAGTCATTATGGCACACTTTTTCATATGAGAACTGTAGAGAAGCTAAGTTTCGTCATAAAAAGCGAAGAATTTCGTCATAAAAAGCCACATGTGTAAGTATTTTGGGGAATTAATAGCATGGGCCATTTTACCCAACTGGTGCGTCTTGTACGTTTCCCCCCTAGCAGGACACAACAATTTTTCCTTTTCAAACAAAAGTCCCCATGCTATATCCCTGCTCAGTTGTGCAGTAGCTCCCAAGAATCAGGTATAGTCACAAAATAACATTTCCACAGACAGACAGACATTCGGTGCAACCTGCTGTTGCATAGTCTAAAATAGTATATTTTTTTTGGCCTTCGTCAGTGCTGATACTAAAACCAAAGCCTTGGTGCTATATTCCGTTACGGAACTTGACCTTCTGTTTGTTATACACAGACTTCAAAGCCAACTAATTAGTGTACAGGTCAATTGCGGGGCTAGCGCTACGATCCTACTGATACTAACAGTCTCTCCCGAGCCGAGACTCGAACCTACGACGACTGGCTTGTTAGGACAGCATCGTAACTCGAGATCATCTGGAAGATAACAGTGCTGATACTAGACACCTTTTATTCCGAGGAAGAAACAACGATGCCAATTAGTGGGTAAAAAAAAGCAGCGATGAAGTTTTTGAAGCTAAGCATTAAAAAGCTAGAAAAGTACAGGGAGAAAAATCTTAAATGAAAAGTTTTCTTCTCTGGGGTTTCAGTCGCATTTGTTCAATAAAATGAATCTAGCAAAGGACTTGAGTCTGGCAGTCCACAGTGTTTTATTCAGCTGATTTCATACTCTAAATAATAGCGTTCTCAAATTTGATTTTACTGATAAGTTTTAATTGGAAAACAGTTCTATGTATTTTATTGCGCTTCTTTCAGAATGGACGATTTAGTGAATAATTCACCATTAAGGGTTTTTCAAGGGTTAGTTCAACTTTTAATTACTTATTCATACGTCAAAAAAACGTAGATAGCTATTTGATATTCTCAAAGTGCGTCTATTCTACTTCCAAAAGAATATAAAACCATTTGTCTAATAGAGTCTTTCCGATTGTTTCAATGAAAGAATTCTTTTGCATGAAAATTCGTACCTTTTTAAAAAAACTTTATTTTTTTATGTATGAATTTGCCAATCTTCTACCAAAATATAAACCCGCAAAAATCGCATAATTTTGTAGAAGGTCATAAAAAAATCATGGGAAAGAGTTATAATGAAAAATATGAATTATTAGTCGAAGTTTCACATATTCCACATTCAATGAAAAAGACTTCAAAGAGTGAGAATAATTAATCTATTGTTGTCTTTCTTCAGATGACGTCATCAGGGCTCAACATTTTCGAAACAAAACAATGAAACTGATTATTCCGCGCTGTCACTTCGATCCGAACAGTTTCATTTCCACTTGATTCCTTCCAGCTGCTGTCATCGAATCACTTCTTTCTCTCTTTCCCGTCTGTTGTTCATCGGATCCTTACAAATGAAACTGATGACTATTTCAATTGACGGAGAGAGTGACGGAGAGAGAGACTCTTTCCTTTCCTTCAGCGTCGCAATTGAAACTAGCACCGCATCGCGTCGTTTGATTATAGTTTTCTAATACCGCAAGCCGTAGTTAAAACGGCAACGGCATCCAATGAATACGTCACACAAATTCCGATCCAAATTTCGGATTTTTTTTCGCTTTTGATCACTGGCGCTACGTAACCACTTTGGATTGTGGAACTAGTTTTGGTGTTCTCCGATTCATATCGTCACGGTTTCCTTTTCTCCCCCGTCCATATATTTGCGAGAAGTACTGTATGGAAGCCCCCTGTCTCCGTTAGTGTTCATTGTCATTTTCGATTGAGAATCGTCATGTTCAACTTGTGATAATCTTTTCTTTCAATTTAAACGCATTTGTATCAGTTTCTAGCCCTTCAGTTGTCAAACTCAAAGCAAGAGCTTCCGAGTAGTTTTCATGTGACTCACGAAGAGCTTGAGAATGATACAAAAGCTTTTTAATTAAAAGCGACGGGTCAAAGCGTCACTATAACCTGATAATTGTCAATTGAAAATGACTTTGCCAGGCTCTGGACGTCATGCGTTTAACTCTGACTAACATTTCACATATTTCTCTACAACTTCTTTTTTTGATGTTTTACATTTTTCTATCCTTACACGAAACTCTGGGATTTTCAAAAGCTTAGATTTTAGCCAAAGGTTGCAGAACGATATATTAAGAAACAACAAGGTTATTTAGAGAAGTATGAATTTTGACACAGAAGATTTTTCTTCATTAACTTTCTCCCCGCGATTCAGTTTTTACCTCGAAAAAGGACCTTCAAACAGTTATTACCATATAACTACATACAGAATAGGCACAAACTGTATTTTATTTAACTATATAACTTTATCGTTAAAAATTTCAAGTACAGATAAGTTCCGATTTTGGCAAGTTTTAGTTCCGTTTTTGGCAACACAATTATTTTTCTAATTCTTTCTAATCTTTTACTGATTGGCGGCTCCAAACTAATCCTCATTGTTCTCTACAAGTGTAAATGCATACAATATATGACGCATTTACGTAACGCTGATAGGGGGAGGGGAGTATCCTTCAGCGTTACGATTTGTTACATAGGGGTGGGGGGGGGAGGTAAGATCAGCGTTACGTAACAAAAAATCTTTGGAGAGACTCTCCAAAAATGAGTATTAAGCAAATTTAGCGTTACGTAATTTTGGGGGGGGGGGGGGGGTAGGTGGTGTTGTCGTTACGTATCGTTACATATGGGGGGGGGGGTCCAAAAATTGAGTTTTTGGGTTACGTAATTTATGGATGTCGCCTTACTACATTAGGAAACTTTGCAAATTTTTTTTTATTGAAAATTCATCTAGACTAACATTTGAAAAGGTCTGAAGTTTGAACCTTTTTTCCATATATCGGAATATCTAAATAATGACGAGAGATTGTGAATAGTTGTCAATGGATGGCTTCTGAAGAATTGTCTGAACTTTCTTTTAAAAAATTAATGAACGAAATTTGAAATCGTACACTGAGAAATTTATTTTAAACCAAAACATGATTCGAAAAAAAAGGTCATCTCAGATTTTTTTCGACACTAGTTTTTTAGATACACAATTTTCACTTCAAGGAGAAAAGGTATTTAAAAAAACGTATGCAGTTTTTTGCGAATGAGAGATAATTCCCATGTTTACTTCTTGTTTATATGAATAATGAAACTTTTGTCTCTAACTTTAGAAGTATAATTCACTCAACAAAATGTAAAACAAGACAAAGAAAGTACTGTTCTTCGAAATATTTTTCATTAAAAAATTAAGTTATACAATATTTGTTACAACCAAATTTCCACAATTCCGAATGAAATGAAGGACTCAAATAAAAAAACAACATTGATGGCTTTAAGGGTTCTAGTAGCACCATATATCAGCTGTTGCTTGTTTTTTCTTCACTCGTGCTTTGAACAAAATCTTGTGCATTTTATTCAAAATGGAGCGTGTCTTCATGAAAATTAAAAAAATGTTTTTTTCACATTCTATTTAATAAATAATATTTCTCAAGATGGAGATAATCGACTAACTTTACTCAAAATTTTATAACAAATTAACAATGATGGCTTGTCGAGCGATTTTTATGAAATATTGTTAATTTTGTGAATATAGAAATGCTACAAGGACAAAGAGCATTGTTTTTTCACCTTGCTGTCTTTCTACGCATTCGGTTATAAATTACGAAGCTTTTTTTACAAAACTACCTCTCTGAAGCGTAATTGAACACTTTACTCAATAATACACAATGACTCTTCAGCAATAGGACAAGAAGAAGAAGAAGAATATATGCGATTAATCCTTTGTTGCGCCTTAAGTGATCAGTTGCATTCTTACCCGTAAGACCGAAAAAAGACACTTTAAGGTGAATGTTATGTCCAAATAATATTTAAATGTTGTTTATCAATATTCAGAAAGATAAAGAAACGAAAAAATCTTAGAAAATAAAATGTCCCGTTTTTGGCACTGTTCAATATATGGCAACTGAAAATCGAGGCGCGTATTGACAAAAACGGAACTTACCTGTATAGTTGGAAAAATATAAGCAAACTTTGGGTTCCAGGTAATGCCATACGGCATCACCCGCGGGTTAAAACAACATTTTCTATTCGTTTGGAACTAAAGTAGACGTACTTCCAGAATACTGAATAGTTTTCTGCGAGTAGTTTAAATTTCAGTAAGTCATAAAAAAAAACTAATAATGGTTGAACAGCTTCATCATTTTTCTAAAAGAACTTCGACATTTAGGACAAAATTACTTGTAAAAGCTGTTTATCCTACTGTCCCAAAAAAAAAAACAAAGTCTGGAGAATTGAGTCGTGGTGGATAAAATTCGTTCATTTTCCAAGAAGCGTAATAAAATAAATAGAAACTTTTCCGAATAAAGTTTCCGTTTATAGACTTCAAGGCAGTGTCAGATTCAGTCAAACGCAAAGAGTTGCGGCAGATTATGTTTGTAAATGATTTCCCAACAAAACTGATTAAGCTGATACGTGCGACTTTTGACGAGGTTCCACATCAAGCGTCAGAGATTTCGGACCCGTTTGGGACGTTGGATGGTCTGAAGCAATCGGACGAGCAACCGTACTTTCTGTTCAACATTTTAATCATTTGAAGGTACTGTACGAAATGCCATAGTGATACCATCATCATGAAGTCTCGCACTCACATGCTTCTAGACTTTGTGGATAACATCGACAGATTCGTTGTTAAGCGGATAATTGTGGAGGAGGCGTTTATGGCTCTCTGAAGGGATGCTGCGAGAACTTGACTCACTATAAATACTACCAAAAGGAAATACATGGTGGCTGGCAGAGAGCGTGGATACTTTGGAAGTGATTGATGGATTTGGTTATCTTGGTGCATTCGTAACCAAGGTGCTTCTTTGGTACATTTGTAACGTGTGATACGGAGGTGGGCCCTGAGGGCTTATTACGGATTGCGTAGCCAGCTTTTGTCCATTAAATGTAAATATTCACCATTCTATTTGAAATGAAACTCTTTGTAGATATTATTCAAATAAAGTGAGGAATCATGTCTGCACGAATTCGAGAATTGTTTTAGCAAATTACTTTATTGAATAGTTTTCCATAAGAAATCGATTCAAACATCATCAGTTCTTTTAGTTTACATAACTTTTAATCTTATGTTTATAAATGTCATATTCTAGGGTTGGTCTTAGAAAAAAAGATCTTTTGGATGTTTCTATAATCCCAATAAAATGTGGTTTCTATCCCAATTTTTTTAACAGGAATACTTTTTTATGTGAAATAGCACCTGTCTCTAGAATATTTATTTCGTCTGTCAGGGATGATCTCTTTCCAGTCCCACTAAGTGAAACAAATCAATCGTATCACGTTTCTTTATGTACCACTGAGTTAATTGCAGAGCTAATAGCGCGAAATTTCGGCTCAAAGATGGCAGATGGAACCGACCAAAGAGGCAAACTTTAGCAAAATCCGCAATTGAAGAAAAAAAACTCTGGATAAAATATGAAATCCTTATAATTTTTTCGCCGGATCGGAATCTCCGATGCTCAGAGACCCCGAATAGATCCCAGACGCAGATTTTGATTTTAAGGGGCGACTTGGAGCATCTGGAAAAAAACCCGAATAACCAAAAGGTATTTCAAAAGCGAAATAGCGCCCAGCGACATTTCAAAATCCATGACGTTAAAATGAACAGTGAAATGTGTGCAAAAATTTCTAAATTTTTGAACCTTTTATCCCCAGCAACATAAGTAAAGAAACGTTTAACTACTAATACAAAAATCCTATTGAGCGAAAGGGAAATCTGGATTACTGGCAACGCGGGTTGTAAATCTTCTACGGATCAACAACGATATCCGAATAGCATACAAAATTGAAAACTAGCTATAGCAATAGACAAATAGACTTTGATTCTGCAACATTTACTCCTAGGAACGAAAACAGTCGATATGTTTATTTTTAATTCTACAAGAAATTAGGATTACATACCGAGATTGATAGCCTTCTAATCAAATTAAGTGGTACCGATTACAAGGTAGATGAATGTTGGGTGTATGTGCTTGAATGCTTTGTATGCCGGAAATAAACTTCATAACCTTAATTGAAAGGCATTCTATTTCTTCTATCATCTCAATATTTTATGTTTTTTCACAGAAAAAACATTGTACCTTAGATCAGTAAGCAATTAGACGCAATTCTATGTGACAAAGAATACAGGGAACCCGAAACATTTAACTGTTCCAAAAATTCCCGTCCTCAGAACGAAATTGAATATATATTCCCAAACCTACAGAAGGTAACTGCTGCTGCCACGAGGACTACCCCCTTCAAACGCAAACTAACCATGTCCTGTGGATTCAATTTGTGCCCGGGGTATCCGTTTGCTGAGAATGCATACCGTAATGATGACTTTGATGTAGTGCGACGACTGCCGGCTTTCAGCATTTGATCGCTTTGCATGTGGGTAACGACTACGACGTTGACGACGACGACGACGACGACGGAAAAGTAGTGGCCGGAAGAAACCACACAAATTCGATCGCTCGAAAAGGAAATCCTGTCTGAAAATCTAATTTCACTCCGGGTTTCGCTTCGGCAGCTGGGTTGAGCTTCCACTGTCCGCCTCCCCCCTCCGTTTTGTCTGTTCTGTCGTTAAGCATGGAGAAGCAAATGCCACATCAGTTTGCTTCGTTAAGCTGTACGGTATCTTACGATATTGCTTTATCAATGACATCCACTTGCCTTGCTTGAAAAGTCAGAAGATCTGTGATTCGATATTTATCATTTGAGGGAACCGTCTCTGAAGATGGGGCTACTGCAGGCGATTTAATTATACGTATAATTGGAGCGACAGCAATAAATGCTGCAAACTTGCAGCAACCAACGTTAGAACTTTCCGTTTTCGGTTAAACCCCTTCTAGGGGAATTATAAATAGTTCACATTTCCTAGCAGCGTGTTTATTTTTTCCAGCCTCACACTTTTCGTAAGGCCGGCGGTGCACCAGACTGCCACCCAGAAAATGTAATTTCATTCATTACCACAGTAAAAGATTCGTTTTCACACTCACAATTCCCGCAAGGCATCCGGTGTCGTGCCCTACCAGGCTGGCCAACGAAGGCAGCTGCCGGACGGCCACAAATTCGTGTGTCGCTCGGACGGACAGGGACCGTAGCAGAACTTGTGCTTTATTTATCTCACAGCACCGATCGTTGTAAAAATATAACCCACATGTACCGTGACAAAGGAGATCCGAAGTGGAGAGATAGAGCGAAAACACGGCACGGGGATAAGAATTCCAGCATCACTTACTGTCATGTCATCCGGCCGACACTTTCAACAAACGCAGCACCGGACAACGGGTCCACTGAAATGTCATGAAGGCGCGCACCGCGTCAGTTATACGATGCTCACAGACACACACAGCAAAAGGGCGTCCGCTATCTTGCGCTCAGCGTCACCACGTGTTGTTGTACCGACAACCAGAAACCACAGTTAAAGTGCGGAAATTCAGAAACACGCGGCTTCTAGTGACCTAGGTGCTAGCGACATGCGAGAAACATACAGGAAAAAAATCACCCAAACGAGCGGAAATGGATTGTAGTGAGGAAACGGGAGTGAAGAGGCGAAACTAGCGCGCAAAGATGGGATTTAAGCTCGACGCCCAGCATCAAAGGGATTACGGGCGAGTCCTTACATGTCAGCGAGATAACATTTTGTTCCGGATGAGAGAATTTCGAATGTAGTGTTAGATTGTGGGCTGTGGGAATATCACACTTCAGGTGGCTGTAACCGGATGTAGGATAATTTCACGATCTTTTTCTTGCATCGTTTTTTTTGTGTTCGTGCTTGTCGCGGCTTAGTGTTCAATGTCATTCCGAGACGTAGTTCGAGTTAGCTTAAGCCCTTGGAGGCGCACGATTAGGGCGACAATTTACTCTTCAAAGCTGCTGTTCACTTTCACCTGTGTTTATTTTGGAATATTTCTTTGTCTTGAAGTATATTTTTCTTTCAAACCAAAAATGAGAAAGACAGTTTGAATTATTCAACTTATTATTTGATTTTTTCGAACTAAATTTCTATTTTTATCAACGGCTATTACCCGTTCCCAGTCCGCACAAATGACATGTTGGTGACCTTTAAGAGAAGATTCATATTCGTATGAAGAATAGAACATATAAATGGTCAGGAATGCTGAAAAAGCGTCGAAAAGGCGGGGCTTAGAGTTTTATACAAACTTTTAGTAATTGTCACAAAGTGGTTTGGTAGAAATTTCCTATATTTACATAGTTTTAACTTGGTGATATTTATAGGAAAAACTAGAAACATTTCTATTTTTTTTTAATTGTCACCGCGAGACATATTTTTATCGACACATTCATGAATATTTTTCGTGACAAAGTTCTAAAATAAAACATACTATTCGTGACCATCTCACGAACATTGCTATTTAGGTGTTTTTTTATTTTGTCGATGAAATTTAGAAATGATTGAGTGTGTGTATATAAGTAATAATAAAGAACAAGTGAAAATTTCGATAAATGCCAAGAGATATTTACAAATGCAATCATATTTTCATGGAGAAAGTATATCGCCTACCCCTTAAAATTTTCACGCGCCTTAAAAAAATTCGGTTTTAGATTTAGAGATTTAGTATTCGTAAAATTTTAAATATTTCAGAAACACGAAAAAATAATTTTGTTGATCTTTTAAGGCAAGTGTCTGTTTATAAGTGACTCCTGTTGTAATCTTGCTACGAAATACATGGAAATTTTCAAGAAAACGTCTAAATCATATTATGGTTTAATTTTATAATGGACTACTTTCGCCACTTTTAGCAAGTATTTCCCCCATTTTAGTGAGCCAACAAACTTCAGGTGTTCGTCACCAAATATTCTTGGCGATCATTTCTTGATTCTTCAATAAAGATCAACTGATACGGGGACTCGTTTGAGACAATCCCAATCGAACGTTAGTTTCAGGGAATATGTAACATTATTTAATTGAACTATTTTTTTTTGTTACTTGGTTAAAAAAGGATAGTTACTAGAATCCCGCGGAACTTTTGGAAAAATCACATATTATTCAATGACAACATTTGGCATATGTTTCCTTACAAAAGTCTCGGTGACTAAATAGTAACATTTGTTGGTCAAAGCATGATGTTTACTTTTTCTGATTTTTATTTAAACCAAAAGAGATGATTACCAAAATCACTGTGACAATGTTAATAACTTATGAGATTTTTGAAAGGCCACGAACTCTTTTAAACAAAACTTTTGTCAAATATTTTCCTACAAAAGTCACAGTGACTAACTGGGGAAACTATTTCTATAAAAAGTCACTGTGCATTTGTCAGATACATTTGAATGTACCTCTTAATTTCTTGATGACTTTTCTAAGACAAAAAGCCATTTTTACTTCAAATTATCACCGTTACTACATAATGGAAAAAATACTTTCGTTTTACAAGTGAAATGATTTCATCTGTGACTTTTCAGAGAAAAATAAATAAATTGTAGTTCAATGATCACGGGAGAAAAAAAAGGAATATTTGTTTTTTGATCATAGCTTTAGTGTCTTTTGTAAGAAAATAAACACAAGTTTTTCTTTAAAAAGTAATGGTTACTCAATTACAAAAACTATTTCTATATTATTTTAAAAACGTTCGGGGGACATTTGTAAGAAAAAAGTCCTATTTTATTTGTGACTCTTGTGCGGATTGGGTTAACATTCAAGTTCATTAAGCAGACAATGTGTGTGTCGTATAAATAACGCTTGCACAGCAGTGTGTGTAGTTAGGGATGAGCAATAGAATAAGTTGGCAGTGGAATGTGATACGCATATAGATTGTGGAACAGTACCACCGTCCCCCGTAGCACCATGCCGGAGACAGGGAGATTGCGGGTTTAAGTCCCGTCGGGATGCGGTATATTTTTCCAAATTTTACCATATTTCCAGGTCGCTTATTTTTCACTTTCCCTGCTGCACACTTTGTCTGCTTAATGAACTTATTATGTGATTCTGAATTAATTTTGTAAAATGCATTTGGCTCAGTTTAACATCATTTTTCCTCGTTCATTTTACTATAAAAGCGATCTCTAACCGTACCACAGAACTTCTACTGTCCTGAAACAGTTTCCAGTAAAATCACTGTTAAATAAACTAGTTCTCATTCCACCTCGTATGTGACCTACAAGCGAGATTTTATCGAGCGCAGCCAATTTCCTACTCTTAAACTATATCCGAAGTGAAGTCTTTTTAGTTTATTTCCTACCACATACACACACACACACACACACACACACAACAAGAGCACCAAAAATGTGCAGATATGCAAAACCCGTTTATTTATGTTCTGCCAAAAAGTTCGATAAATAAATTATAAGCATTTTCGCATTTGATTTCTCGATTGCTTCTTCGGAGGGAATTTCTCCCTTTATATCAGTGGGAAACTTTCCTTTCTTGAGGGAGGCTGGGGGATGCTGGAAAACTTGCACTAGTACACAATTTTTGGCATCGATGAGCGCTTGTTCCGATTTTTTTCCTGCTACCAATATTGGACCGAATATGATCAAGTTTGATCTGTGTTACCGTGTGCCTTTTCGTGATTTCAAATGTACTGACAAAGTTATATCTGTTCACTCTGCGCTCGGTACATGCTACAGTTCGATAAGTTCGTAGCTCACATACACACACACACACACTTACACAAACAAATGAGGTAAATTGGTTGCATAGGCATAAGTTTAACAGCACGATTGCTAAAGTTTTGCATCGCAATTTCGTTATCGCTAGTTGTTTCAGTGCGCCACGATTTCCAATTTTTTTTCGTGCGACGGTTTGACTCTGGAACATAAATCATCGGGAACCGGAAACTAAATTAGCATTTGCGTACGTGTCTACTGTGCGAAGTAATTTGTGTGCTGTTGGTTATGCTCTGACATTTTGACAGCGAAACTGTTTTAGTTACTTTTGTGAAACGCATCGCAGTCCTGTGAACAACATAATTTATCCCACCAGTCAGCGTAAACAACATCTGATAACTCAGGTGGGGGTTTTGAAGCTGACATTCCGCGACGTTATCGCGCAAATAATCATCGAATCGAGAATTGGTAATTTATATCACTACTGTGGAACTGGTGAATTTAATAAAATCAGTTGATTATCGTTGCTCTTTGTTCGTCTGAGTAAGGCAACAATTGTTTGAAAATGTGTGGGCGTATGTTTTTTTTTGAATATCTCTCAATTTTCTGCAACCGTAACCAAAAACAAATGCGTATTCAGCTGTGGTGACGTGCTTCTTGCTAGACTGATGTCATCAATTCTTGACGGAAAACTGCTAATCCAGTCAAAACAGCATTAGCACACCATTATTCCTGGAAAACGGTACCCTTAGTGTACGCATTTGTTATTTGATCTGTGCCAAAACTTTCCAACAATAGAGCTGCAATCGGGCGGCTACAGGGGTGGAAACTGCGCGTGAATCACCGTTATTCTGCGACATTTTATCACACATTGTTCACTTGAGCAAAAGCCATTCAGCTGCGTCATCATTTTCACACATATGAACCAGTTTTGTATCACATACAACGGTTTCCATTAATCACTTCGCAGTCTATTGTATTCACAGCGGTTTCGCCATTACTGCGTTGAAAATCGATCAATCACTCGAATGTTGGACCGTTTAGAGCTAACTAACGACCGAAAAGTGGCCAGTCCGCCGGGAGGCGGCATCTGGCTGCTGCAGGCTGAGGATGAGCCAGCAAGGCCAAACTGCTTGAAGAATTTTACCGTTCTCCCCAATATGCTGACAGGGTTGAAGTGCCAACTTTTGCCAAACCGTTTATCTCTGTTAATGGGTCAATGCTACAGCCTTGAGCAGCGACGATTCGATACGGTGCCATTGCTAGCCCGGTTTGTCATCACTAGAGACACTACAAACACGCTACTAGCTAGATCACTCCAATCAAGGGGACTCGAGTGCGACGAACGGGAAACAATGAATATCGATAAGCACACCTCCGCATCTGGATTCGGTTGCCTGCATCACCGTTGCCAACCAACGAAGGATGTGTGCACCTGTGATAGAGCACACCTAACAAGTGGCCGAAAAAACGAGCACTAAAATGTTCGGTGTTTGACCTATAACAAAAGCAGTTGTTTAGAACAAAAAAAATAAAAAGATGAAAATAATAAACGTATTGTTACAGGCTTTGTTTTGCCTACATCCTACACACGATGAAACACGAGAATAACGCCCTTTCCTAGACCAACAAGGTTAGTAATGGAAAAGTGGGCTGCACAAAAAAAGCATCATCAAAATTTAAACTAGGTTTTTTTTTGCCATGTGTTGGATATATGAATTTATTTTGGTTTGATAGTTTCTTGCTCAAAGAAAAAAGAAGTGAGAGGACGCTGTTCGAGCCTACCATGTTGCATAAAAATCCCATGTTTTGCTGCTTACAATCAGAACAAATGGTTGTGGCCCTTGGTTTCCCTGCAATTTCATCTAACAGTGCACTGTCTGATCCCTGATTAATTGGACAATGTTTTACTTGTAGCATTCAATGAAAAAGATTTTTCAAAGACTAAAATCGGATACATTTTGGTTAATTCTGGCTGTTAAAAGGTACTAAAGGAAAAATATATCGATTTCGTGGAATGGGTTTTGTTAACAATCAATAAGTAAATTTTTAAAAACGAGTATATCCTGGTTGAAAATATCTATTGAGGGGATCTTCTCATCAGTCGAAGGTGTTCTGGGGTAGGACCACTTCTTACTTCAGTGGGGTAGCAAGTTCTGTTCACGATTTATTTTACATCCATATTGCAAGTGGCTCCACCTCTTTTTCAAGTTATGTCATTTCTCCAGTGTTGCGAGACGCTGATTTTTTATTCCGTGTGTCATACGAATGTACGAAACATGAATTTCATTTCGTGTTGGCAACCAGTGCTGCTGCACCGATGGAGTGACGCAACAAAATAACACATTGTATCGTGTTGTAGTTTGTGAGCAAGACAATCAAATTACTCTCGTGTAGAATGGAAACAAAAAGCTAGAAGTTTTCTTTCAATTTTTCTCAACTATCCAGAAGCTTGATATTTTGAACATTTCTGTATTCAATCGTTCAAGTTTGATATCGTAAAAAGATATAAATATTTATGGGAAATATTTTTGATTCAGGATAGAATAGAGCTATCCCTAATCTCATTAAAGCTATTCGTAATTTACGAAGTTAAAATAAATCCACTTTGATTGATTATCTACTCGATTACTGAAGAATGAGAGGCTTTCATTGAGCTCGGATAAATAACAAAGACGTT
Source organism: Wyeomyia smithii (assembly GCF_029784165.1). Classification (NCBI taxonomy): domain Eukaryota; kingdom Metazoa; phylum Arthropoda; class Insecta; order Diptera; family Culicidae; genus Wyeomyia; species Wyeomyia smithii. The sequence goes on along the minus strand of NC_073695.1, from coordinate 26,287,500 downwards.
TCTAAGACTTCCTAGATGTGTTTTTACTTAGCCCGTTATCGTCAAAGCTTCGTCAACCACCCAGCGTGGTGCAAGGCACTAGAGTGCCAAAATTTTATTAAATTGCACAAATGCCGGATTGCAAGGCTCAATTGAGAAAGCTGAAGAACATTTTTGTAGTTCTCGTGTTGAAGAAAAGGAAAATGCACTACCGATGGTTGCAAAAAAACCTCAGAGAGCAAAACAGTTTTTGGAACCATTAGCTATTGATTAACTTAGTTCAAAATTCTCCTGAAGACCGTAAGGCGCTACGATGCTTGTGAAAAATGTTATTCACCTCAAAATGATTGAATGTCTGACGAACGGCTCATAGTATCTTTGGAGAAGCCTCCAAGATAAATTTTACACGATATCATTTCTTATCATTGGTTGAATTGGGAACAGCTGCAATTATAGTGCCAATGAGATGTATGAAAAAAAGGCCTTCGAATATCGTTTAGCGGTAAGGCTCAAAAGTTTCGTTTTCTCGAAAAAAGTGCCCATACAAAATTTCAGCTCGATCGAACGTCGGGAACACCTGCCTCAAAGCATCCACGTGGAACGTGAGAAAACGAGTTCATTGGAATTTGGAATTTTGTTTATCAGGCTATATCTTAACCCTCTAGTGCCCAAGTTTCAGACGGACTTCGAAAAAATCACTATGGATCTTTTTGAACATTTTTTAAGTATTGAATGAAGCTTTTTAGAGGTGTGACTGAGGACCGTCTAAAGGCGGCACTGGGCATTAGAGGGTTAATGATGTGACACTCAGGGCCGGCGGTTAATGTGGGTAGTATGGGTAGTAGTACCCACTCGGAAAATATCCCTGTGGGTACTTACCCACACGGAATTATCAGACAAAACCAAAAAAAATGTAATGTTTTAATGGTTTTGAATGGTACTGTAAGTGAAGTCTTACCAGAAGTCCGATTAAGGTTGAATTTTGGATGGAGACTTGTTGACAAATCTGTTGAGCCTTAGCGTTTGCATTAAAAAAGTAGGGGGGTGGTATTCAAGACACGACCGCATGACGTTGACTACCGTATTCTTATAAAAAAAAATATTCCATTGAAGCAAATAGTAGAGGGAATTGCAACGCTTCTTTTACAAAACTTCTGTAATGAAATTTCGAGGCACCAAAAGGTACAAGTTGCCGATTATTCTCGTTTACTGGTTTCCGTCCAGAATTCCAGCCATTTAAGTGTTTTGCAGTAGCCATTTACTACTAAAAGCCACCAGCATTATGGGTGAAACCGGCACGAGATGACCGGTACTCTTTTGTCTTTCCTCCTTTCAGTTGCTATCACCTAGCGTCCGCATGTCACTGGTGCGGTTCTGGAATTAAAATAATGGGGCGCCGGCCGCTGTCGTAAAATTAACACCAACAAAAAGATGCATATTTGCAAGGTTTATTCCGCTAGCAGCAACATAAACATCGGAAACAGAAAGTGACAACAACAATAACAACAAAGTCAGATCGATTGTATCCGTTAGTGTCGACTGTGCTTGGGAAGAGAGGTAGTGATTGGCTGCGCGGTATGATTTAGACAATCGATATTAATTACCAATTTTTCAATAGTGTATCTCAAACAATAGTTTGTTTTTGCTACATAAATTTAACCGTAAAAGAATTTCTGATCGATTGATGCCAAAACCTCGAAAACCCGATTATAGATGACTGCAAAATAAGCGCTCAAAACCTGACCACTTTTCTCTGGTTTTCCCTGGTTGAATTACTAGATTTTCAAATTCAGGGGCCTAACTTCGATATAGACGTTAGTCAACGTCAAAATGCACAAAAATTGCCGATTTTGCATGGGTTTTCCTTTACACGCACTAACAAAACAACCCAATCATAATAACACATGAGTCAGCAGAATCGAACTCTAACCGTGATAGCGAAAACAGTAAAACTATTCCATTCAGAAGTGTGCGCGTTCAAAGAACGGTACCCCGCCACGTCAAAAACGGATATCGAGGACGTCGGGGATACGCCCGTTTCGACAATATCTTGGCACTATTAGACAACAGTCAAAGCATCGAAAGACAGCCCGACGACCCTGAGCGATAAGAAGCTCCAAAGAATGCTGAAGACCGGTCAAACTGTGAACATGGATGGCAACGACTGGCGGGGCACTTTATATTTTACTGGATTTCAAAGTCAAAGCGGCTCTTCTTTCGCTCCGGACTTGTCGTAAAAGGGAAAATTTAAAGTAAGAAGGGCCTGCCGGGAGTTGCGTCGTTCATCAAGAAATACTGGTTATACTTAATAAAGAGAAAAGTATGTAAGAATAGTCTGGATCCCTGTAAAACTATTTCTCGAAAACAAGTCCAGAGATTCATCAAAGATGTTCGTTTCAGATCGTAGCATTTTCAGAACGATTTCGCTTGGAATTATTGAATATAATCTCAATTTTTCTTGAACGAATCTAAGTTTATTTTATTTTTTTTCTGAAAAGAGTATTACAGATTATTAAAAATTTTGGATATTTCTAACAATTTTTCGCGGGCTGTCCGAGCATTTTGGAAAATTACATGCAGGTTTCTTGGGGAAAATCAGACGCCATATTATTTTAAACAAACTTTGTTTTTATTCGAAAATCAGAAACCCCCCTACACATGATATGGATAGTATCCACAACATTTTTGACGTAGAACTAAGTTTTATTGTAACATTTTGGGATATCGGATACTGAAAACAAGAAGGGCGTCACTCGAATTACATAGACTTACTGGTGTTGAACCATTAGAAGCTATGCCAAATGAAATTATTAACAATTTTCGACAAAAATCGTTGCTACGATAAGCTCTCTTTATAGCCAATAAGTTAGCAATTAAGTTAGTTGTAAGTTTACTTTTCCTTTTCTGACAAGTATGTTTAAATCCCTACGAACGATAAGCCCTAATTGCGAAAGCAAACAAATCCTAACAATTAAAATTTCAAATTTCTAACAGTATTGAGAAGTCACCATTTGTGATTGGACACACGTACTCATTACTTACTAATATTTATCATAAATACTTAAGCTACTAACAAATCCCCCCCTTTATAAAAAAAGAAGGACGTCACGAAAAATTGTCCTATTTTAAATACTTATAACTCAGTCAGTTTAAAACGGATTTCTTTCATTCGTGCAGAAATCGATTGGAATATAAACTACACGTCCACCGCAATGCGGACAGTTGAAATTTTATGATGCCACCCATTATGCTATTAAAAAATGTAGAGGCTTATTTTAAGCGCAAATTTTGACCAATCAGACCTGAAACAAAGCCAAATAACATCCAATGGTCCGATATCCAGAGGTTGAAAATTGACCCCAGGTACCTTCAAATTCCAAGATTGTGGCCTCCGTTTTTTTTGTAAGACTTGGACCACTGCGACCATTATTTTGATCTTTTGTGGCCTCCGATGTTTGAAAAACAGCCCAAAATTGGCCAAAGACCACCCAATGTAGGTATTTCCGTAATCGGTGTGTGGATCATCGCAGAGACCAAAAATCGACCTCAGATGTCATTTCGAAGTCCGGTTTCTGAAAAACAGCTTAAAATAGCCGAACACCATCCAATCAGAGACCAGAAATAAACTATGGACGCTATGCTAAAATTTAAGATTTTGACTTCCGGTTTCTGGTGAACAGTCCAGAATGGCCGAAAAACATCCAATATATTTTTTTTGGAATCAAAATAAAGCTCAGAAACCGTAATATATCCGTCAGTAAACACGTTGAGAAAATCTTAAGTAACATTTTGCAACATATTTATTAATCTTTAAAGGAAGAATACAGAATAAAATTGTTCGTCTGAGTTTCAGATGTATTAACTCACTTTCCGTTTTATACCGCCCGTCATCATTTGCACAGTGGAACTGTCAACTCGATCCGCCATTTTCTTCCACCATCTATGAAAATCAGCTGTTTTTTATGGTTCTGCCACTTTTTTTCAAGTTGCTCATGTTTATCGCCGAATATTTTCCAATTGGATGAAAATCTGGGCAATTTGGCGGGTTGACAGTTTTTTTTGGATGATATCAATTCCATTCTCCTTGTACTAATCCATGACTTTCCGGCTGTAGTGGCAGCTGGCCAAGTCAGGCCAGGGCTTCACCGGACCGTCATGTGATTAGATGAACGACCAAATCCGCTTCTGGAGGCACTGTTCCTTGTACACTTGGCCAATCATGGTTGATCCGGTGATGAAAACCTTGTTTTTTTTGTCACAGCTGTAGATCCCCTGCCACACCATCAGATCCCAAGCGAACTTGTCGGCAAATACGAATTCAAACCGTTGCGCTATAATATCTAGAATTTTTGTCCTGTGAGCTACGCGAAATCCCTCTTACATATGTCTCATCTTGAATTTTAAAATTAAAATGCAACCGTCGAACTTGGTCAAGACTTTCCCATACAGCATCTTAGCGCGGTGTTTTGCAACGAGATTCTGCTTGGGGGTCCTGTTGGGGTGCTTGCTGGCGTAGAACGACCGCAGGCCTTCACGCTGACAGATTCGTCGAACAGTGCTGTACGGTGCTGAGAACCTCTTAGCGCGCAGGGTAATCCCAGGGTTTGTCCGAACTGCTCTGCCGCCTTTCAACAGTAACTGTTTGTCAATCGTTCCACTTCAGGGGTTGCTGTGGTCAGCGCGATCCAGTGTTAGGGTTCCATTGCACCGTTCCATCGTCGAAAACTTTTGATCCACTGACTCGAATTGGATAAAACTGTCACAACTATGTGAACAAACCTTCCTGACTACTGCGCTGTCATTGGTTTCTCGTAAACGTCACTAGAAGTGCCCTAGTAAATATAAATCTGCAACCAAATGTTAAGTGGATCTAACTTTAGCAGACATTTTGAAATTCAAGTTGGTACCCAAGTAACACACAAAACATGTTAGAAAAGAATTTACGATGATAGTAATTATATAAGAGTACTATAAGCGCAATTGCAAACTTGTGTTGTTAAATTCTTTTTCTCGAGATGTTCTTCTATAGCAGAATTGTGTCTCATAGATTATTGATAATAAATAGCCGCTGCTTGTCCGTATTTTGTGTTTATGATGTTGTCAAAACTGCACAGAAAACAACCTAAAAACAAGAAGTTGTTTTTCACCAGTGATTCAACCACATTTCGAAAACAAGCTCGTTTTTTCCTGGTTTTGGAGCTGTTTTTCAATAGCATGGGTTAAACGAACAATAACTATTACATTCATAGTACTTGTTTTTAAAAATTGTCTTCCAGATGTTTGCACTATTACAAAAACTGTGTATAAAATGCCGGGGCAGCCGCGCCTGTTCAATATTACACGCCTAATGACAATACTACGTACCTACAAAGTGCTTTTCTTATGATTGATCTTAGTATTCAGCAGCCAACGCAAAATTACTTGATCAAATTGTTAATAAAATATTTGAACGATTTCAATAAAACTATTCGAGGTGGGTAAGAATGTGCCATGAAAAGATGAACAAAACGCTTGCAGTGCAACCAATATCACTTCATTTTTTGTTACCGTAAATCTAACAATATTTTCTAGTTTTGTTATATTTTAAGTCTATATAACGTTGAAACTATACGGAAACAATTTTAATATTCAAGCTACAGGAACAATCCATTTTTAAAGGTTGTACATTACTTTTTATAATTAATTTATAATTAATTGGAAGTGCCATTGACGACACGATTGTCGATCTAGTCGCACTGCGCATAACACCACATTTGCGCATGCGCTGGGTAAATGTTGTCATAGCAACGCATTTGCGCATGCGCTTTGTTGTGGCGGGTTCTGACCCACGAATGCGCGAATTTCTTTATTCCACTGGGTCAGTAAGTACAGATCTATCCAAGAAAGAAGAAACGACATTGCGATTGCGATTTACTACGCATGTAAGAAAGACATACCAGATAGTTGTTTACGAACCAAGCCCATGCGGTGGTGGGCTAAATGACTCTTCGTAATGAAATAAATCAGCCAACATTCTGTAATGCATAATCTTTTTTTCACTGATTGACAAATAGAAAACGGTATCCAATGAATGGGGCATGTTTTTTTCAAAAGTCAAACACAATGTTTCACCATAAAATTTGACACGCACGTAGAACTTTGTATTACAAGCATCGAAACGTTGATCTAATTTTGTTTCTTATATTTCGGTGATTATTCGAAACGCCATAATCACTATTTTTTTATTGTTCCTTAAATCAGCGCCGTTCTACAATAATTTTATTTTGAAGTTTTATGCTTACGGCAACGATGTTTTGATTAGTTAGCAATTGCAACTTGAAAATAACCTGTTTCGAACGTTTTCGTACCGTATTGGTACTCGAGATGTATTTTGCAGCTTCAGCTTAACAAGTTGGCTTGCTTTCATGAAGTTATATAATACTTCATATAGCACCAGTGCTTGTTCTAGTAGCCTTCAAATTTTACGCTTTTCTGGTGATAGAGATGTCATGGAAAAGGTAATGTCAACTGAAATCTATAACTGAAGGTTGTATTAGAGGAGTTATCTCAACTGTTCTATAACAACGTGTCTTGCTTGGGTAACTTCCGGCTAAATATCACCCCATATGAGTGTTCCGGAGGCTGTAAGTCGACCCCAGGATTTAAATCTTTTCAGTGCCCCAAAATTATATTAGACTCACAGTACAAACAAAATTTCCGTGAATTTGTTAAAATATTAGGGTCTATTACTGAATTTAACCGTTTCAGATCATCAATATGATTAACTCTAATTGATTTGTTGCGAGAAACAAAATTTCTTAAGACAGGCTGCCGTAATTCTACGTTAACTGATTACACATATCCGCGGTTGATACGCTATGATTGATCCGAATCAGTGTTGTACAAGTTTTATTGACTTATAAATGGTAATGATAGAACAACTTTTTACTGCGATAATTGTCTTCTTTTGCAAGGCTCGTGCATTCGTGAACAGACGTGTCAACATGTGTAGGAACTACAGTCGTTGTGTGCGGAGATTTCGGAAGTTACCTATGTCATTGATCTCGTGATAATATTTCACTACAGATACAAACAAACAAAATAACATCGCCAAACAAATGACAGTGTGTAACTCTTCGATACGCGATTGTCAACTGACCATCTGTTCTTTGAGTGCTAGCAGACGGTTGTTTTACATTTACGAGCGAAAGGCGATTGTGACCCACACTAGCGAAACCAATCAAATGAAAGTGTTGACCGTTTACAAGCCTGCTCAATACTTTTAGTAATCAATAATAGCGCTGGCCACGTCCTGTAGTTAGATGGGAAGAGGAAAGGGATAAGTTAAAGCGCCCTTTACTGCTTGGAGACCGTGCATAGCTCTGTATCTCCTCGAAGGTTACGTACAAGACCAAATTTTGGATTGTGGGATCCTGGTGCCAAGCAACTTGTTACCTTACCTTACCAATCAGACGAGAGCCGTGGTGGCTCATGTTGTATTAAGAATTCGCGCCATGTTGCTCGGTTTTGGGCTTTGTTTCGCCAGTCACCCAGGCGTCTCATCACCCGCAAGTCTCCTTCGACCTGATCGAGCCATCGTGCACGCTGCGCCCCTGTATTTCTGGTGCCGGTAGGGTTGCTGAAGAGAGATGATTTCACAGGGTTGTCGTCCGGGATCCTTACGACGTGACCGGCCCACCGCAACCTATTGACTTTCGCCAGGTGTGCAATGGGATTCTCTCCAAGCAGCGCGTGCAGTTCGTGGTTCATGCGCCGTCGCCATTCTCCGTCGTCCGTCTGTACTCCACCGTAGATAGTCCGCAGCACCTTCCGTTCGAAAACTCCAAGAGCGTTAAGGTCCTCCGCGCAGTTGGAAGCAAACCTCAGTGGAGATAGGATCGTTGTTGCCTGCTACGCTGCTAAGCTATCCGATTTTATTAAAGCAAATAGACGCGCATTGTTCGAGTCCGCTTTGTCGTTCGATCTGCTTTTATACACAGCGTGTATACGGCGCGTGTGTTCTTTTTGACTCGGTTCTGTGCTGTGCAAACATCGCCTGCAGTGAAGCAACTGTAGCACGTCCCCCGCACTCCGGCCGTCGGCCACGCCGCTTGGAGCACGAAGCAGCTGCTGGTAGAACAACAGGCTGCAGATAGGCAGCAAGTCAGCATCGCTGCAGAGTAGAGCGGCTATTAGAGGTAGTTTTTTTTCATGGTTTTTTTTCTACGGTGTTGGTTATAACTTTAAGTTGGGAATTGGGTGAACGACATTGATCTTCGGACCAACATGGACGAAGAAGAGACTGACTCCTGTGATTCCGGAGGCGGATTCCCTCCCGCCCCTACGCCCGATCCGGGCGGTTACAGAGTGCCGCGGGTCGGAAAAGAAGCCCCGCACGACATGATCCATCGGGAGAGGTTGTATCCGGAAGGATATCCGGGCCCGTGGGTAGTATTTTTCAGACCCAAATTAAAAGCATTGAACACGATGCAAATCTGTAAGGATCTGGTGCGGTTTTTGGCCGTGACAAAGGTAACAAAAGTCCGCCCCAATAAACTGCGTGTCTCGCTGTCAGACCCCAAACAAGCAAACGAGATTGCTGTTTGTGAGCTCTTCACGCTGGAGTAACACGTGTACATTCCAGCTCGTGTAGTCGAGATTGACGGCGTGGTCAACGAATCGAGTCTGACCGTCGAGGACCTGTTGAAGACTGGAAAAGGCCTATTCAAGGACCCCAGTCTTAAACCAGTTAAGATTCTTGATTGTAAGAGATTACATTCAGCGTCGCTCGACAAGGGTGTAAAAACTTACACCCAATCAGACTCTTTTCGCCTGACATTCGCCGGGTCTGCTCTGCCGAGCTATGTGCTCGTGGACAAGGTGCGTCTACCCGTGCGCTTGTTTGTGCCGCGGGTAATGAATTGCCACAAGTGCAAACAGTTGGGCCATACGGCCTCCCACTGTGGCAATAAAGCACGTTGTGGCAAGTGCGGAGAGCAACATGCGGATGACGCCTGTAATAAGGGTGCTGAAAAGTGCCTTTATTGTGGGCAGACTCCGCATGAGCTGTCTGCATGTCCCGCGTACAAACAGCGCCAAGACAAGATCAAGCGGTCTCTGAAAGAGCGCTCTAAGCGCACTTTCGCAGAAATGCTCAAAGAGGCCGCTGCCACCAAACTGGTTTCCCCGAATCTCTTCGAAGTCTTGCCATCCGATGAGTCTGATTCTGACGATTCAGTTAGGGAATCTTCTTTTGTTGAACCCGGGAAATCTAGGAAGAGGAAAAACCTTTCTTCTCCTAGGCTTCCTAGGAAAGGACAGAGAAGGTCTCCATCTGAAGTGACTGATACTAAGAAACAAAAAACTGCTGTAGAAAATCCGAAGCAAACTCCTCCGGGAAGTAAGGAGTTTCCGGCACTTCCAGGAACATCAAAAAACCCAACTGTTCCTTCTTTTTGCTGAAGTTTTCAGATATTGTGGACTGGATTTTTTAAAATTTCAACATAACTGGTCCTCTTAAAAGTGTTCTGCTGGCATTCCTACCAACAGTAAAAACGTTTGGCCCCTCCTTGCAGCGATCGTATCCTTCGATGGCTAATTTATCGGCTGAGATGAAGGATTCTATTTCTATTTTACAGTGGAATTGTAGAAGTATCATCCCCAAAGTTGATTCATTAAAAGTTTTGATTAATAAGTATAACTGCGATGCATTTTCCCTCTGTGAAACTTGGCTCACTTCAAATGAAGATCTTAACATCCATGATTTTAATATTATTCGCTTCGACCGAGATACCCCTTACGGAGAAGTCCTTCTAGGGATTAAGAAGTGCTATTCTTTCCATCGTATTAACCTCCCCTCGGTCTCAGGCGTCGAAACTGTCGCATGTCAAATGACAATACAAGGTAAAGAGCTTTGTATTGCCCCAATATATATTCCTCCCAGAGCACAGGTTGGGCAACGGCTGCTCTTTGATTTAATAGAACTTCTTACCTCCCCACGCTTGATTTTGGGAGATTTTAACTCTCACGGCGTGGCTTGGGGTTCCCCTTCTAATGATAACGGTTATCATTTCCTATCATATCCTCTTTGATCTATAACCTCTGCGACGACTTCGAAATGACAATTTTAAACAATGGGGACATGACTCGCGTTCCGAAACCTCCAGCGCGCCCCAGTGCTTTAGATTTATCTTTATGTTCAACATCGCTACGGTTGCATTGCATATGGAAGGTCCTCGATCCCAACGGTAGCGATCATTTGCCTATCCAAATTTCAATTGATAATGGTTCAACTCGCACGCGATCAGTTGATTTTCCGTATGACCTCACACGGAATATCGATTGGAAGTTATACGAGGAAATGATTTTTTAGAAGCTGTCGAGTCGATTCAACATCATCTACCACTTGAAGAATACAACCTCCTCGCGGGCTTGATTCTTGACGCCGCGCTGCAAGCCCAAACGAAGAAATATCCCGGTGTGACGATCAAAGAACGGCCTCCCACTCCGTGGCGGGACAAAGAGTGCTCCGATGTCTACACGGAAAGATCCGACGCGTTTAAGGGTTCTTTTGGGTGAAAGGTAAACCCGACTACTTTAAGCGGTATTTGGAGCTTGAGACCAAGTTTAAAAGCTTGGTCCGAGCAAAGAAACGCGGATATTGGCGTCGATTCGTAAACGTCGAAGGAGACATCGATGAGCACTCTTTGGAACACAGCCAGAAGAATGCGAAATCGTATAACGGTCAACAAAAGCGAGGAGTCTTCAAGTCGGTGGATATTTGATTTTGCCAGGAAAGTATGTCCGGACTCTGTTCCTGCGCAAAACATTGTTCGCGATGCGTCTCTGGGCCACGACGCGATAGAATCGGGTTCGCCACAGAAGGCAGAATCACGAAAGGCAGAAGCACGAAAGGCAGATTCATGAAAGGCAGAACTCTATGACCGTACACACAAGGCAGAATATTTCAAAAGGCAGAATTTCGAAGGGCACGAAAGGCAGAATCCCAGGTAGCAAAATCTGACTCACGATAGCCAAGTGCGTGATGACAAATTGGTGCGAATCCTGGTCACGGTATCAAAGCTGCTACTCTACCTTTATTATTTAATATTATTTGGTAACCAGACATTATAACTGGTCACAAGCAATGACCAGTTTTGATGTGAGGTGCAAATCAAGCCTAATTATTAGATCCGAAACGCACAAACTGGTTTGGCTCAGGTCTTAAAAAGTATCACGGCATCGCTTAGAGAAATTTTTCGATGGTAGGTATAACTTACACTAGTCTCAACGGCTTGTTGATTATAATTAACATAAAATAATTCATGCGGCGAAGACGCATAATCGAGGGCAAGGAACCGAGGCGGCACAAAGCCGCCGTGTTTTCCACGGTCCGAGCCGGCCGCCGACCCGCCGTTGGAAGCGGCGGCCTCTCGCATACAAACAACTGATCTACTGGTTTTCTAGGGTTATTCAAACAGGTTTTCTTTCCCTTAGTTAAGTCCAAACGAGCGGTAGCGAGTAAGGACAGCATACACTTGGACAATAGAGTCGGCCAAAGGCCGCGGGTGTGTGTTGTTAATAAGAAAATAGACCATTTTTTGATTCTGCCATTCGTGCTTCTTTTGATTCTGCCATTCGTTATTCTGCCTTATGAAATATTCTGCCTTTCGTAATTCTGCTTTTCGTGATTCTGCCTTTCGTGATTCTGTCTTTTGATTTTCTGCCTTTTGTAGGAGACCCAGAATCAAATTCAACTAGTTGAAGAATCTTCCCGGCACTGCGAAGAGGCGCTTGTTGTACCTGTTCAATAAGTTCCTGGAGCAAAAACATTGTACCGCAGGATTGGAGGCAAGTGAAGGTGATCGCCATCCAAAAACCGGGAAAACCAGCTTCTAATCATAACTCTTATAGGCCGATTGCGATGCTATCCTGTATCCGGAAATTGATGTAGAAAATGATACTCCGTCGTTTAGACCATTGGGTCGAATCAAACAGCCTACTATCAGATACTCAATTTGACTTCCGCCGTGCCAAAGGAACGAATGATTGTCTTGCGTTGCTTTCTACAGATATTAAGCTAGCCTATGCTCGCAAAGAACAAATGGCATCTGTGTTCTTGGGCATTAAGGGGGCTTTTGATTCCATTTCTATTGACATTCTTTCGGGGAAACTTCACCGACAAGGATTTTCACCAATTTTAAACAATTTCTTGCATAATTTGTTGTCCGAAAAGCATATGCATTTTACGCATTGCGATTTAGCAACTTTTCGTATTAGCTACATGGGTCTTCCCCAGAGCTCATGCTTAAGCCCCCTTCTTTATTATCTTTATGTAAATGACATCGACAAATGTCTGGCAAATTCATGCACGATAAGACAACTTGCGGACGACAGCGTGGTTTCTATTACAGGAGCCAGAGCTGCCGATTTGCAAGGACCATTGCAAGATACCTTTGACAATTTGTCTATTTGGGCTTTACAACTAGGTATCGAATTCTCTCCAGAGAAGACTGAGATAGTAGTTTTTTCTGGGAAGCGCGAGCCTGCTCAGCTCCACTTACAGTTAATGGGTGAAACGATTTCTCAGGTTTTGGTATATAAATATCTTGGTGTCTGGTTCGATTCGAAAGGCACCTGGGGATGTCACGTTCGGTATTTGATAGAAAAATGTCAACAGAGAGTGAATTTTCTCCGGACAATTACTGGATCATGGTGGGGAGCCCACCCAGGAGACCTTATAAGGCTTTACCAAACAACGATATTGTCGGTGCTTAAGTACGGGTGTTTCTGCTTCCGCTCCGCTGCAAATACCCATTTAATCAAGCTGGAACGATTGCAGTATCGTTGTTTGCATATTGCCTTAGGTTGCATGCATTCGACCCATACGATGAGTTTGGAAGCTTTGGCGGTCGTTCTCCCTCTGAAAGACCGCTTTTGGGATCTGACTACTCGTATTCTCATCAAATGTGAGGTCTAGAACCCCTTGGTAATTGAAAATTTCGATAGGCTAGTTGAACTTAATTCTCAAACCCGTTTCATGACAGTGTATTTCAATCACATGTCTCAAAGTATAAATCCTTCCTCATACACCTCCAATCGTGTCAACTTGTTGGATACTTCTGTTCCCACTGTGTTTTTCGATACATCCATGATGGAAGAAACTCGTGGAATCCCGGATCATTTACGCGTGCAGCAGATCCCTAAAATATTTTATAACAAATATAAAAACATCAACTGCGACTGATGGATCACTTCTCAACGGGTTCACTGGCTTCGGTATCTTCAACAATAATTTTACCGCCTCCTACAAGCTCGATAATCCTGCTTCTGTTTACGTCGCAGAATTGGCTGCAATTCAGTGAACCTTAGGGTTTATTGAAAAAATGCCCACGGACCATTACTTCATCTTTACGGACAGTCTCAGTTCTATTGAGGCTCTCCGATCGATGAAAAATGCAAAGCACTCTCCGTATTTCCTGGGGAAAATTTGAGTGCTTTATCCGAAAAATCTTCTCAGATTACCTTAGTGTGGGTCCCTTCTCATTGTTCCATCCCGGGCAATGAGAAAGCGGACACTTTGGCTGAGGTGGGCGCAACAAACGGTGATATTTACGATAGACCAATTGCCTACAATGAATTTTTGCAAATATCACGTCAGAATACGCTCGTCAACTGGCAGAGCTCGTGGGATAAGGGAGAACTAGGAAGGTGGCTACACAGCATCATCCCCAAGGTTTCCACCAAACCTTGGTTTCGGGGGTTGGATGTAGGACGAGACTACATTCGCGTGATGTCTCGGATTATGTCCAACCACTACGGGTTGGACGCACATCTATTGCGTATTGGGCTCACGGACAGTAACCATTGCGTTTGTGGATTGGGGTATCATGTGCCGTGTCAAATATACGATTTGATAAAAAAAAGGTCCTCCGCGAGAAGCGTTGTTGTCTCGATCCCGTAGAGGACTACCGGTCTTATCAGGGTTTTGTACAGCGTCAACTTCGTGCGTCGTCGCACTCGATTCGATCGAAGTGTCTTCCGGAGTGAAAAGTAGGCACGATTTCCTGCCTGGATGCGTCTCTGGATCTCTTTGCTGGTGTTATTGTCGGCGGTCACCAGTGACCCCAAATACACGAACTCATCGACCACCTCAAGCTCATCACCGTCTACAGAGACTTGAGTTGGGAGGCTAATGTTGTTCTCCTTTGAGCCTCTCGCTCGCATGTATTTTGTTTTCGACGCATTTATCCGCAGTCCGATTCGTCCAGCTTCGGCTTTCAGTCGGGCGTAAGTTTCCTCCGCCGTCGCAAAGTTACGTGATATGATGTCGAAGTCATCCGCGAAGCCCAGAAGCTTAACAGACCTTGTGAAAATTGTGCCCCCCTTGTCGATGCCCGCCCTCCGGATCACACCCTCAAGGGCGATGTTAAACAACAAACAGGAAAGTCCATCACCTTGTCTCAACCCTCTGAGCGATTCAAAGGGACTCGAGAGTATCCCCAAAACACGCACGTAGCACATCACTTGCGCCATGGTGGCTCTGATCAATCGAGTCAGTTTATCCGGAAATCCGTTGTCGTGCATGATCTGCCATAGCTGTTCAGAAGCAACTTGTTGGGACCTCTTTTTTAGTAGTCAAAATTTCAATAAAAAAATATGCCGTACAAAAACATAATTTAAAGGAAGCTTATAGAAGGGTTGTGAGTTTTAATAAAATTTAGGTTTCTAATTTTTTGTATTCAACTAGGAGTCGTGAGAAGTAAAGTTTTGTGGAGGCTCTCAATGTACGGAGTCTTGGGGGCCATGACCCTCCTGAATCCCCCCTAAAACCGGTTCTGGGTACGTTGAATTAGATTTCACCTTTATAAGTGATGCGAAATGAAGAAGTAAGTATATATCAAGTTAACAATAATTCTATGAGATCTTGATTCGTGAATTTTAGTCAAAACATCTAAATATGAGCCGCTTTTTTTATTAGAGCTTGAGCTTGACGACCGCATATTTTGTCAGAGATACCAAATGTTATTGAAAAATGTTTGCAACTGCTCTAAAAGGCGGAAACATCTGCTCGAAATCTAAAAACAATGTAAATTCATAAAAAATCGCTTGCTCAAACGAAAGTCTGAAAAAATCAGCAAACATTTTGAGAATGACTGTGCCAATATAAGGAGACTGACAAACATTTGCAGAAACTATGGACGATCTGCAATTATTTGCCAATCGATAAAAATCTGTACACGGACTCTAAACATTTGCGTTTTGCAGACAAATCTGCACATCTGGTATCCCTCAGCAAGAAAACGCAACGAATTGGTACCGTAAAATGACAAAGGAAAGTCCCCTGGAGATTGTTCATTTCCTGGGACGTTCGAAAATATTTTTTTAACACTGGAAAGATAGTCTGCGTCAATTTGACTCCTCACTTACGGCAATGTGGCACTCGTTTCGTCCAACATTAAAACCTAAATTTTAGTTTTCGTTATTTATCGATGTGCTTATGTATCGAACTTGCGAAGAAAATCAGAGACGAGCTGAACTTGCCTGTGAGTTCCCGAACAATCCTGAGACGGCTTGTGGAGCATGGACTCGGCGGTAAAAACACTAAGAAGATGTTTATGCTCACACAGAAGCATCTTCTAGCGAGGTTGCAGTTTGTCAAGGACCGATTTAGATTGGATAGGTCCAGAAAACAGCATGAAATGGCGAAATGTGGTTCTGATGGAAGTGGGTAGGGTATATCGACTGAAAGGTTGCGCTTTAACCCATTCCCGGCGGGTGATGCCGTATGCCGTATTTAGTACGATTAGAGAACAGATCCATCTACAATATGCAATACAGTTTGTGTCAATTGTGTATGTAGTTGCTGAGTTATACGAGTTTGAAGGTTATTTTTTGAGGTAAAATCTGATTGCTCTTCCCTGGAAATGAGTTAAAATCATAGTAGGCCAAATGGCCAAAATGTTCAACCACGGAGGAGGCACCCTCAGGGTCTGGGATACTTCTGCTGGTTTGAAGAAGGTCCTCTCTACTGGAATGATAAGATAATGGATCAGTACCTTTAAGCTCAGCTATTAGAAGACGATATGCTACCGCACGCGTAGGGGAAAATGCCGTTAAAAAGGTAATTCACGAAAGACAACCACCCTTAAAAACATCGTAAAACTAAGAAAAAATGGTTAGCTGATTACAAGGTCGATGTCATAAAGTGGTCAGCCACAAATTTAAATCTCATCTGTGGTAATTCCAAAACAAGTCGGCCCCTTTGGAAAAATCAAGAAACAAGTAATCACTATGGCAAAGAATCCAAGCGCCCAAACCTACGATCGTTGTCAGTACTCGTTGAAAGTTGGTCCATTTTATACCGGACATAGTGCGGAATGCCATCCGAATATAAGTTTATGCGACGAAATATTCAACGGAATAATGAATGAAGCTTTTTCATATAGATAATGTCTGATAAAATCGGGGAAATTGTAAGAAAATCACGATAGTAAAAATATAACGTAAAAAATTTAAAAAAATGTAACAGAATTTATAAAATATACGCATCGATAAAGCATGAAATTTTCGATGATTTCGGCTCAGCTACTTAAAATCTTGCATAAAAACGTTTCGTGATATTCGAAGATATTTTTGCAAATTAACTTTTGTATTTAAAAACACTTCTCTGATTTTTTTTTGCCTAAACCAACAGCTTATGAATTGATAATTTGTTGTTGTAGACACGAAAATAATTGAAAATTGAAAAGAAAGCATCGTTAGCAGGTATTACATCATAAAAAAATCCCAACAATCGACATACGATTGTGCTTACACCGCTTAACCAGACTGTCACAGCAAGGCAAATATTCCAGTTTATGTAGAACTTACATTTTCACCTAGGCGCTCCACACACACGCACACTCAAGAAAAAAATGAATTTTTGCTCACACAAAAGCGGCCCCATGCATTTGCAGCCAGAGCACGTCTTCATGCCCGGGCTGACTTATGTTTCGCGCAATTACTTTGTACTTGTCACAATACAGTCTAGGCACAGAGCTTGCTAGTGCCTCCAGGTACGCATACCATTTCGCTTTTGTGCGAGGAGAGTGGTGCACTGAAAAAGCGCTTTCAAGGATCTCAGACGCGAGTACCCGTTTTTTACCCGCTGTCATATTAAGGCCGCAGGCGAAAAACCGTGTATGTACGCTTACGGACCAAGTAAAAAAGTAGGTACTTACCGTTACAATGTGTGGTTTTAGGTCAGAGCAAGAAGTTATCGCTTGTTTTCAGCCGGTTGCTTGGTGATAGTTTTAAACCTAGTGTTGATTCTAGTTCTAGTTAATAAAGTATGTCTGAAGCTTAAAACAACACATTTATTACGAACCGACACCGGGCCAAGGGTAGTCTGAAAGTTTCACTAGGAATAACAACGAACATGAAAATTATTCGAGTTCGCAGTTTTGTGTTCGGACTCGCACAGGAGAAGGGTGGCTTGTTGAATTAATCATGAAATAAATTTTCACAACACACCAAAAAAGTGATTGGCTGTTCCACAGCATCCGTGTGGGGCTGTGTTTTGACAGAATTACTTCTTTTGCGATATAGAGCCTTCAAATTGTTTTCTTTCCATTTGGTTTTGTAAACATATTAAAACTGTTGCGTCTGCTGTAAATACCTCGAAATCCGTTCCGTCCAAAATTTATAGCGGTTGCGTATTTGTCCAGTTTTGTTAGTTTTAGCAGTTCACAAAATTTCCAACAACAATCTAGTACAGCTTAGTAATCACATATTCGTGATTGGAACGTCATGATATTTTTCTTGAAGATGTCAGTTTTCAATTTATTTTTCCATATCACGGCTTATAATTGATTGCCAATGAACTCTCAATTTTCGAAGTACATTATTCCAGGGAAAATTAAAAAAGTTGGATGAAAACGTCAACATTTCTTTAAACGAACGAATTGCGGTAGTTACACACATGCGACGATGTTTGGGTGAAGGTGAATAGGTAAGAAGCACCATTTAATTTAGCCCAGTACTACAAGCTGCATAACCCTTGAAGTGTGCGCGTCCTTGATGACAACTGCAACTAGATCAAAGAGACAACAGCAAGTGACTTCCTTTCGTGGTTCTTTGCTAGGCCGCTTGCAGTTAATTAGAAGCTTTCAGTCTGTAGACTCGCCAACAATACTTAACTGTGAAAGGGATGAACTTATCCGGGTAAGAGAGCACTCTGCTAAATTGAAGTATTATTCTCGTAACCCCCACTTTGCCTTCTCGGAGTTGAAATGGTGATCCAGAAATGAAGAAAAACCTAAACAGATCACTTTATTGCCGCTGACACAGATTCGTTCCGGGACGCTACTTAGTTAACTCAGTTTCGTGGCGCGAGAATGAATTTTAAATTTTAAAACAAAACACTTCCACCGCCCGTTCCATTTTCTCCACAGTGGCTTTGGACTTTGCTGCACTAGATAACGGACCACAGACACCCTAGAGAGAAAGCGCTAACACTATTGCCATCAAGTGCTAGCTGGATCAGCATTGATAAGTGGAGCACGGTGGCACTTCATGAAACAATAGACGGTAATTTTTCTCTTTTTTTACAATAAATCACTGTTATAATTAGCTTATATGAATTTTTTACCCAAAAGACTTGGTCAATTTGAGAGGTAACAGACAGTTTGTCCACTCATCCCACTGTCCGCTAAACTCAACAGCACAACAAGCTGCATAATAATCTCAACCTAAACCGGATGAAAGTTGATTTTATAAACACAATTTTTGCATACTGCGATGAATTCGGCGAGTGTTTTTGTTGTTGTTGCGCTTCACCGCTGATCTTCTTGTTTCGGAGGATGACGTCCTGCGGCAGAGATAGTGTTGTGTGTGTGTTCACCGGATGCAACGGGATTTTTTACTTTCTCTCCTGATTCCTCTCTCTCTCTCTATCGAGAGATAGTCTACTGACAAGGGCTTCTATAACGCACGAGACCGTAAGCAAAAGAATGGCAGCTTCCGCCTCGCGTTGCTCATCAGACATGATAATGTTTATTTTATGTGCACTTCGTCCGTATAATTTTTTGCCTTCCTCGCCGAAGCGAGGCGGCAGTTTCACTGCGAAAATGGCTCGTTTTAAGTTAATTAACCAGTTGATCAATATTTAACGTTTTCTTCAACTCGCGCGGTATGAGCATGCAAGTGTTTCGTGAATGGGGGCGCATTATGAATGAAGCATTTACAGCCCAAAATGCTGAAAAACTGTAATTAAGCTATCGACTATTCTAGTTCAAATGAATGTTGCTAAGTGTTTCTTAATTTCAAAAATTTCTTTGCAACATATTGATAGATTTTTGAAAAATTCATTCAATCCCAAAAAACGGATGCCACGACCTTACCAACAAATGGAGCTATTTATGCCTTCTCCGATCGCAGTTATCTGCATTCATGATAATAATCTCAAAACTAGGTATGACTGCAGATTCAAAGTCTTCTAGACTCAAACTCACTGTTAGGTGAAATATGATTTCGCTGTGCGGGCATTACTGCTGCTGGTTATTGAAGTAGAATACTTCTCTCAGGAAGTTCGGCTACATAGGGATGTGAAATGAAAATCTAAAACCGAAAAAAGGGAAAAATATGTCCAATTTCAAATGCTAATAAATCGGCTAGTATTCGATGGATTTCCTTCGTTCTTGCAGCAATAGATTGGAAAATCTTCTAAGATTCTTCCCAAATGCAGATGATTGTAATTTCATTTTTCAAACTTTTGTACTATTGAAAATAGTCAAGCCTTGTCAAAACGAAAATTCGGCCTCTGATTGGTCGTTATATGATTGCTTTCCAAGCACGGTCGACAGAATCATAGACCTTGCCATTTGAAATGTGCTATTTGGCCTATATAAGGGCCTGTTTCACCCGAAGCCGCTCATTATAATTCTAGACTGCAACAACAACAGTCCTCCCTTAGCAGCAGCAGTGGATACAGCAGCAGTAGCAGTGCAGCGGACAACGGCCACAGCTGTGGTATGGCACAGTACGGCTGTGGTATGGCAACGGAGCGCGTCTCAGCATCGATAGCAGGACCAGGTGATGCAGGGCAGCGGATACCAAAGGCAACGGAAGCGTTCACTACTGTGGCAACGGGGATACCGCAGCGGTTGACGTTGGTCTGAGCATCTATATAAGCAGGGCCAGCTGATGCAGTGTGGCATTTCAGTGAAATGCTGTCTCTGAGCGATAGCAGGCACACTAGCAAATGCATCCAATAAAAGGAACGTTCTGGAAAGCTTTCCAGTGTTTATTTTCCTCCAAGGAATACTTTATTTGCACTGTCAGTGATAACGCAAAGAAGTGATCGGCATCTTATCAGACATTGAATTGAAAAACAAATTGTCCTTTTCAGGATGAAATAAAAACCTAATTGAAGAGTTAACCCTCTCTCTACCATGGTTACTCTAGAGCACCATCGGTTTGGATGCAAAAAGTCTTCAGAAATATTTACCAATCCTACTTAAAATGCATAAATATGTTCTTGAACAATCAGTATATTGTTAAAGAATATATTCATGCATTTTGAGTAGCATTGGTAAACATTTCGAAGGACTTTTCGCATCTGAGCCCATGGTGCTCTTGAGTAACCATGGTAATGAGAGGGTTAATATTTTCTCTTAACCCTCTAGTGCCCAATGCCGCCATTTGGCGGGCTTCAGTTGAAGTTCCGTAAAGCTTTAATAAATACTTAAAAAGTGTTTATAATGGTTTATAATGATTTTATCGAAGTCCGTTTAGAAATTAATTTGGGCACTAGAGGGTTAAATCAATTTACACTGTCAAGAAATTTGGAACAGATACATATTTGGCTTCATCTTCGTGTCTCAGAACGTACTGAATTATCTTTTCCTTCAGTCATGAGCACGACATCCGTAAAGCTTTCATTATCGGCATAAAAATTAATTTTTCGCATAATCAAAATTCAAAAATTATCAAGTCCAAATCATGACAAGCAATTATATTATTGAGAATGGTCAATCCTTGCTAAAGCGCGAAATTTGACTGATCTGATTAGTCGTTAATATGATTGCTTCCCAAGCACGGTCGACGGAATCATAGACCTTGCCATTTCAAATTTGCTATTTGTCTGTATAAGAGTAAGGATGGGAAATATCGACTGAAATGGCTATCGATAGTTATCGATGATTTCCTACTACTATCGATAGGTTTTTCATCCCTATATAAAAGCCTGTTTCAGTCGAAGCCGCTCATAATAGTTCTAGACAGCGGCAACAGCAGTCTTCCCTTAGCAGCAGCAGTAGCAGTACAGTAGATACCAGGCGGATAGCGGCCACAGCTGTGACACGGCAATGGATAGTGCACTAGTTGCAGCGGATCTCAGCATCGATAGCAGCTGATGCAGTGAGGCACTTTAGTGAAATGCAGTCTCTGTGCGACAGCGGGCACTAGTAGGGTGTTTGATCCTGGTTCGAACTAGTTCCAGCGTTTTTCATGATACACTTGGGTTGATCTCAGCGTTTCTAATAAATGATGGCAGTTATGTATCAAGATTGAGTTCTAATATGAAAACACACTTATAACGAATATATTGTAGTACTCAAAACTGTATTTCAATGCCTGAATGATTTACTTTTCGATATTTAATGACAGAGAAATAATGATCCAGGTTCGAACCATGCTGATTGTGGTTTGACCCATTTATATGATCCTGGTTCGAACTACTGATTGAATCGAGCAAAAGTTTTTTTACTCCTCCAAATATGCAATATTCTTTCAAAGACTCAAACAAATACTGAACGGATATGGATAACCCCTAATAGCATACTAATTTACCAAAAAGTTTTTAAATATTTGGACTGCTTTGACTGAAATATAAAAAATGCGCAGCGACTCTAGCGGTGATATAAGGAAGCTTGCTAGTTCGAACCACGATCATCGGTAGTTCGAAGCAGGATCAAAAATATACTGTCATAATTTTATTTAAAATTTATTTTTACTAACCTTTCAATTGAAAAAATGTTACAGGAATGGAATAATATTCATGTCTAAATGTTTCAAAACTGTTTTTGCTCGAATATAATTGCTTTGGATACTATATAATAATGACGACGAACCAGGTCGTATATGAACAACCAAAGCCAAAATCAACGCTGTTTTAATTGTAAATAAATTAACTTAAGGCTGTAATTTTCAATATGTAAAAAAATCATATGTTAAGACAGATATCGAAAGCATATTATGCAATCGTTCTTATCTTAAATAACTGAATTTAATAAGATTATTCGGGATTTTTCGTAATAGTTCGAACCAGGATCAATTTTGGCATGGTTCGAACCAGGATTAAAAACCCTAAATGCATTCAATGAAAAGTTGACTCATTTTGACAACACATGAGCCGTCTAGTTTTGAGTGTTAAATCAGCTTTTCACTGTTTATTTTATCACAAAGAATACTTTATTCGCACTGTCAGTGATAACGCCAAGATGTGATCGGTATCTTATCCGATATTGAATTGAACAACAAATTAAAAAATGACTGACACGCAAGCAGCCACATTTTCTTGTAAAAGTATTCTACTTCATCCTTGCGGTCGTGGCTTTGCACACAACCCTCCTGTGATTTCGTGGAAGGTCGTGCACATTAAATTTAAGTCAGTGTGCACGGGCAAGGCTGAGTGTGGTTACTGCCGCAGCTCGGCGGATGGTGTGTAAAAACGTGATAATTTTTGTATGCGGACCAAGTAACCGGCAAAGCTTGGGCGGCATAAATGGATTCTTATTGCATCTCGTTATGCAATTTCGCTTTCGCTGTTGTGTTTGTGCTATTAGTGCTGCTGCTGTTGCTGCTGGGCATTTAAAATGGCAAAGCTCATTTCCGAGCTGGCGATCGCCTTTGAGTGAAGGGCGTTTTGTTGCGGCTTTCGGGTGAGGTTGGGCTGTGTCACTGGAGGGCGGCATTATTACTTGCGATAACGGAAGAAGAATTTTTAATAAAGGGATTTCAGTTTGTGCGGTGAATCCACTCCAAGCTTTCAAGGATCCTAACGCCCATGGGCGGGGAATTTCCTTTGTTGAGACCAGTTCAACTTTACCATTAGCAATGTTAACTATTAATTTATACTATAAATTAATAAACCTTAAAAGCAGTATTTGTATATTTGTACATATTTTCAACACAACTTTTTCTTTAAAAATAAAATTGACGATTGGGTCTTTGCTCGGAAATGAATTAGGGCACCAATCTCTTATGTATGATCGAAAACGCTTGATCATCAGCTCTAGAGTAGAGAATATATTAACCAAATCTGGTTTGGAAACAAACGGAACAGATTTTGGAATGGCTGTAAGATTGTTTCCCATTATCTTCTTATAGTTTTTAAAATAAGTTTCACGTATAATCGCAAAGATTTGAACCGTGAATAAGCGTGAAGAATTTCTCCAACTCTACCGCTCGACAATAGACACCAGCATCGGCATAACCACTCATCAGTATAGTAAACTTCAGAATTATGTCCAAGCAGAAGTTATTCATACAAAGTGTTCTATGCAAAGTTACGTGTGAGCATTATTTTACAGAAGTTACTGCGTACTTGTTCAATGCAACTTTCCGACTACAAGCGAGTAAATATACGGCCTACATTGTTATCTGCAGACCACCGTTGTTCAGTCGTAATTGATCAATAAACTTATGTCAGTGATTTTGCCAGTGATGTTGTGTATGGAAGAAATACTACAAGGTATACAGCCCTAGGGGTTGTATGAAATGGTGACGTAGGACTAAATGTATATATTATATGCTGCGATAAACTATTCATAGGCAACACTACCGTTTATATTTGATGGTCGTTATCGTAAAACTAACGATGCATGAATACACGGCAATTTTACACTAGTAGTAGTTGCGAAAATTCTTATCTTCAAACATTTATAGTTCTAAAAAGAACTGATTTCATAATCTTCAGCTCGAAATGTGTGCCATAGAGCGCTGATGATCGCGCCACCACCGGTAGTATTAAATATTTTGTTGGCAGAGTAGCTGTGCCGGCAAAATATCCTGCAGCGTACGATGGTAACTGTTGCTGCCGTATGCAAAATAAAGGTAACATGCTCCGCGGTGCCTGGGAGTTGACTCGTATGCAGCTCTCGTTTCTCAATGTCGCGTACCTCTAACAGCTATACTCCACTCGCTGTTGTGTGACAAACTAGACTGAAGCTGAAGTTTCTACACGCAGTCTTTTGTATCGAGTTCAGCGTAGATTTTTGCCATTAGTGCGTGGCCACACAGCTTGGAGAAAGAGAAACAAACCAAAAAACTTCTTTGAGTCAAAATATGTAGGCAGTGAAATTTATTTCGTCCATGTTATTGTTATCCGTGCTCGGGAAGCAAGCCAATAACGAGAGAAATGTATGGGAAAGCTTGACTTTGGAACTTTTCACCTTTTTTCACCACTAAGCAGTAAAGCAACAATGTTGAGTATTATATTTAAAAATTGTTACACATTTTATCTATCCACCGACATATAAATGACTAAGATGCATTAAGTCGTTCGCTTGCTATAATCGTTTGAAATCTGACGCAACATTTGCCAGTTTCATTTTCAATTTAACAAAGTTTAATCTAGTATAGAAAACAAAGACGTAGTCTTATGGCAGAACTAGTTACCGTTTCCGGCATTGCACTGTATAAATAAGGTTGCAAAATTAAGAATCACTTCAAGTCATTTTGGATTTGAAAATGGCTTCATTCCGGTTACAGGAATATTGAAAAATATTTGAACTTTTTAAGCTGTTTCCCGGACACCGGATATTGTCATCATGGATTTCAAAATAGCATTTGGAGTTAATTTTTGTCCTCTGGGCTTCAACCTGATTCCGAAATACCTGAATTAGATGTTCTTTGGCCATTTTAGGCTGTTTTACAGAAACTGGATGTCACCATGTCGAATTTTAAAATGGTTCCATAAATACACGCTCACTGATAAACCAACATTTGTCGCCACCTCCAGGTCCTGCTAAATGGTGGAAAGCGAAATAGGACCAGTATAAGACGAACTGTGAAACCACTACCCAAATGGAGGTTAAAAAGGCGATTCGAAAACTGAAAAACGGTGAAGTTGGTGGGAAGCACGACTTCACGGTTAAACTGTTAACCGTGAAAGGCGAGCGACTGCCAAATGAACAAATGAAAAACGATTAGTTGGTAGGCCTCATCGACTCGATTGTAGAATTTATAGAGATAGCACGTGGCTAAGCTCTGTGTACAAACTGCTCCCCCGTATACTGCTATTGAGATTGAGATCGTTGGCGGAACCTTTGATCGATGGATATCGAGAGAGACGCTCCACGTTGAATTGGTGGAATTTGGTTGACTGACAGCTACGAAATTGAAAACAATGATTGAAAAACACTGATGCCTAAAACAACTTACACCATCCGCCATAAGTTTGAAATCGGCTTTACCCGGTTTGAATATAGCAGCACCCCAAAAAGTTCAAATCCGCAGCTTTACGTAACTATATCTCGTGATTCTGACAACCTACAGAGTTGTGGTCTTCAGCAAAGTTGTTCAGCAGGTCATGTGTTTTTGGTCGGCTACCAGCATGGTTCTGAATTTAGCCGCAACTTGACGCTAGTTTGTGTGTAGATTTTGAGTTTAATTTATCTATCTTCAGCAAAATTGTTCTGGGACTCAAGGGCATTTCATTGGTGCATATTTTCAATTTGCAATTTTTAATTCGAAATTCGATCGTAGTGCGACTCTCTTGTGCATGTAGTTCTGAGTATTTTGAACACAATTTATCTCGTAAATCCAATCAGGTTACAAGTTGTCGATCTCAGCAAAGTTGTTCCGTTCCGTGGAGCTAATGTGTATGAAGTTTTGAGTATTTTGAACTAAATTTATCTAGTGAATCCAACCACTTAGAAAGCGGCGGTCTTCAGGAAACTTTTTCAGAAGCTCATAGGTTTTTGGTTAAAAGTCAGCGTTTAGTTTTGAGTTTTATAA
Source organism: Wyeomyia smithii (assembly GCF_029784165.1). Taxonomy (NCBI): domain Eukaryota; kingdom Metazoa; phylum Arthropoda; class Insecta; order Diptera; family Culicidae; genus Wyeomyia; species Wyeomyia smithii. The sequence continues at coordinate 26,261,541 of NC_073695.1, read as the reverse complement.
ACTAAATTTATTTTTAAAATCCAACTAATAGCGATTAAATTTTCTCAGAAGAAACTTTACAGTTCAGTCTAAATTTTTTTGTTCTCAATTTTTTTATTAAACGAATTACAATATTTTATGTATATTTTGAAAAAAAAAATTCCATTTCAGCAGGATATAACATAGTACATGGGACTGCATGGATACGAAGTGACACATAGATTTTGTGGCCACATGGATAGCGGCATCATCCACCGTTTAACAACATCCGTGACGGTTGGATATTCTGGCACTGGCTGAAATCTACAAAGTTTTAAGAATAATAATCCGGAGGTTTTTTCTACTTGTGAGTAGAAATACGCGACTTGCGAGGAAGAATGCTCTGCTTGCGAGTAGGAATACTCGACCAAAATTGCTCGACTAAGAGAAGTGCTCGAAGAAAATATTTTCTTCATCTACCCGGCTTTGCTTCATGCACCGACAGCCGACAGTGGGACGAAGAATACGTAAAGTATCGCATGCTAAAACGTGTAGGGTATTGAACTGCCTTGGTAACCTTTTTACAGCAGTCTAATGCAAAACCAGTCGAAACAAACCGCTGCCGAAGTAGACCGATACCCTATCACTTTTTTCCTCATGCAACCATCGCCAAGCGTCTTGAAACAATTGTCTTCGTATGGTTGTTCTCGGGAGTAGGAGAGTAAACACGAGTAGGAGAGTAGACGGGAGTGTGCATATGGTCTCGGGAGCTAATGCGAGCAAGAATGAAAGCGAAAAAGAACGAGAAATAGCTTGAATGGAGAATACTCCAGTGTGTGCTAGCGGTAGCAACTGCGTAGCAGCAGAATTTTTCCATGAATTGTCCCCCAAACTCGAAGCCCTTTACATTCCGAACAACTTTACTGAAGGCCGCAGCTTTCTAGGTGGTCGGAATCGTGAGAAAAGTTAAGGTCAAAATACAAAGATTTGTGAATACACTAGTCAAATCTAGAAAATCTTTAACGAGCGTCTTAGCAGAGTGATTGAGATCAATCAAAGAAATAGTTATCGGTTTCCGTTATACTCTACTAAATTTTTTGGAAATAAATATTGAAATTCAGTCCGCAAATATATATTTCGACTGTGACGTACAGTCTTCCTCAGTGCTCAGAACCAGTCCACAGTGTCCACTAGTGTCACATAGCGGTTAAATTTCATGCATAATTGTCCACCATCGAAAAGCACTAGATCTTTTGAACAAGTTTGCTGAAGATCGCAACTTTACGGGACGTCGGGAACATGAGATATCTACCTATTCCAGGTAATGCTAAACTTTTTGAGGGGTGTTGCAATATTCAAACTGGATGTTGTAATACTCTGGGATCACGCCTTCCATCGCATGAGGAAGTAAAGCCGTTGGCGCCGGTCCGTTAATAAACGGGTCGTGAGTTAGGGTCCTGGGTGTGGAGTCGCCTCCCTGGGCGTCGGTGATTGGCCACAACAGTGGCGGAACTAGACCGACGGAAAATAAGCGAGAATAAAAAAAAAACCTATTCGGAAAATAATCTCAACACGTGACTTGTTAGGTTCTCTTCCGTGTCAGAATACTGATATTTCTTGGTTGAGTATTCGAGGAAACTTATTCAAGAACGTTTGGTGTTGTGATCGCTATGAGATGGCTGACAAACAATGGGTTTGTATGGCACAATCTCACCCCCGCTGATACAATCTTACCCCGATTTACGGTACTTTATTATACTTTATGGTGAAGGGCGGAAAATGTACCAAGTGATGACAGTTTTTTGATGACATTCGAGAGTGTTCCACTATAGCAGTAGCGGTATTGGCAAAATAAAGACATCCGACAGAAAACATGTTTTGCGTCTGCAACGTCGTTTAGTTTCCCATACAATACAATATGGGGGGCTAAAAGCGGTCTCGATCAACTAGATTAGTTGAGAGAATTCGTTATCGATATTGTTTTCGGCACATTCTGCATGTTGTAGGATAAGTACAACGATACACCGTGCCCCAGTGCTGAGTCGAGAAAATTTCCAGCTCGAAAAGATCCTCGATTTGATCGGGAATCGAGCCCGATATCACAACCGTGTGGGCTAAGGCCGACCGTCATCGCTAACCACAGAACGGGGACACACTTTCCCCATACTCGATTAGTTTTTAATCTTTACCGTTCACCTTATTCCCATGTCGACGGTGGCATGTATGGTTGTATATAACATTCGCTATTCGATACACACATCCCTCAGTACACAGCCGCTCTATTGCCGAGTTTGTACGAAAGCTGCTGGTAAGGTGCCGAACTACAGTCTGCTTAGGCTTATTCTTCCTACAGCCTCCTTAGCTACTCCTAAGGCTTATTTTTCCTACAGCCTTCTATAACAGCCGTTACACGACTTTCGTCATAGGCAAAAACAAAGGAAAACAATATCGCCGGTTAATTTAGGTTGTTACCGAAATGCGCTGTTTGTGTACGGCTGACACAGATGTCTGTACAAAAAACAGCTGCTTCTTTCTTCTAGACATCCTCCAAATAATGCCGAATCGACACACGAAGTACAATTTTCGTTTCCTTTTTGTAATGCTTTGTTGCCAATACGCTCTCAATGTAATCATGTAGTGTAGTGACGTAGTAATATAGAACGGGTAGCTATCGAAAACACACACCAACAGAAAAAGTGTTCTGAGAAAACAAAAAAGGTTATACTTTCGGAATACCTTACTGTGATACTTGTATGAGCAATTCTTTCTGTTTTTGATAGAAAATTATCTGTTCGCGAACATGTCTTTTCAAAGTTCATTTATTCGGAACATTGCCAATCCGAATTGTTTCGACTTGATCAAAAATTAAACCTGTATAATAGATCATCCAATAATCAAAATTCGTGCCAGAAAGATCCTATAATTCTATATATAGTTCTCATTAACAATTGCCATGGGCAAACAAATTTTTTTTTTGTTTTTGCTCAACGCTTTGTTCTGAGTTGTAAAAACAACAATAGGATCAAAGAAAAGAAAAATAAATAAATAAAATATCGCCGACCCATTAGACCGATTTTGCGGCAACTCGTCTGTGGCACAGGCAGAGCCGTAGCTACTCCGTTTTGCGTGGGGGGCAGAGAATTTTTATTTAAGAAAACGTTATTTTTTGTAGAGTTAGCAGTTTAAAGCCGTTATGTGCTCGACCGAAAAAAGTACCTTTACGCGTCCAACAGAGGACCCGGGTACTCACAAATTAAAATTCTTATAACTTTTGCAGTTTTCCTCCTATTTCGATAGTTTTAGCACCAAAAGATTCAGAAGCTCGTTGGTGTCCCGGAAGAATTCTCGTTTTTCCGAAAATCCGGTTTTCCGGGTTCATACTACAATTTTTATAGTCCGACATTATTTCGGACCGAAACGAAACAGAGTTGTCCGGGCCAGGTAACGGACTGGGTTATGCTTCTGAGATGTGAAAAACTCCAGCCAAAATATATTGAACTGAACATGAACATGAATCACAAGAAGCAATTAAGATTTATACACATTTATACACAATATGCTCAATCTAAGAAATCAAGAAATGCGAGCTAGCAACTTCTGGAAAACTGGTCCAATTTTACAACCAAACTTGTTTTGCATTGTTCTAATGTAATCAAACATATAAAATTGTGATTGGTTCTTTCTTAAAAATGACACTTTAAATAACTGACATTTTCCCGTCAGACGCTGGACCGGACATCCGAAAGGGAAGTATGCGGATCGTCAGTTTCAACTTTGACACGAATTGGGCTGGCACACCAAAAGATTGAATAATTTATCCTCTTTGGTATATGAGCTCGACCAAAAAATTTACTGATATCGTTAACATTGAAAAAATACTGGAGACTATTCAACAATGCTTTTTGCTTATATTTCAGATTTTTCTTTTGGATTTTCTCACCTAATGTCAATCACATACATGAGGAATTCCGTGGTGAGGCAATGCAAACCCGTGGGGGAGCTAAGCCCCCCCTAGCCCCCCCGGTAGCTACGGGCCTGCGGCACCGGCAGCACCCTGTCAGAATTTTATTGAAACGTTTTGAGTGTATAGAGTTTACTAAACCAAGCGATTTTTTAAGTTGGGTAAAGCGGGTAATGTGTGTAGTTTTAGTTTATTTAATGAACAAGAACAGAAATTGCGACTTAGGACTCAGAAAAAATTCCCTTCTCCAGGCGGGCTCAAACTCGCAATCCCCTAAAAAAAATCTCGAATCACCCTCTACTATTGTATCTCGTTCTAAACACACTCGTTGATCCTCGATCAACCTCACATACGCCTTTTGGGAGTTAATTTTTTAAAGTGTGAGAGTGTCTTTATTTCACACGCTGTGAATAATGACTTACTATATCTACTACTTACGAGTAGTTGAGATGCTCAGTTCGAAACCCTGACCGAAACGCGTTTGAGCAACTTTAAGTTTTTTTTTCGAACAATTGTTTAGACTAACATTCAAACAGGGCTAATGTTCTTGAACCATTTTATTTTACAAATCGATATACCAAAATACTAGCTAGAGAAAAGTTGTCATGGGATGACTTTTAACAAATTGTTTGGATTTTCATTGAAAAGTATTGCAGAAGTAAAAAAAAAAATAGTGCAATGAATTTCTTCTATCTGCTTGCATCCGATACGAGAAGAACATGATTGTCCTATTTTCAAGACACAACAGTGAACTATATAACACTTTTTATTTTGTTGCATAACGGAGAGCTCCATCTGCCCGAGTTCATTGATTGCCAACACTAGATAAAATTCATTTTCCATGCATGCTTATTATATACAGAATAAAATGTTTTTGCAGTTCGTGAAACTGAGAGAATAAAATAATTTGAAAAAAGGTGGGGCTGCCTTCAACATACCTCTAAAATAAACATCGCGAAGTGAAGTGATAACATTCACTTGTCTTACAGTGTTGATGCAAAATAGAACGCCATTGTGTCTCGCAAAACTGAGAGAATGATATAACTGGAAGGAACATCGCAGGTGAGACGCTTAGAGACGTTGCGATATCATTAACCCTCTGATGCCCAAATTTTATTTTCGCTTGAAAAAATTCTAGCCGCTTTGTTTTGTGAACCGTAACACGTGTCTGATCCGTAACACATGTCTGATGAATTGCAGTCAGTTCAAAGAAAAAAATCGTCACGCGAGAGAAAGAGAAAAACTTTTTTTCGTTCAACCGATCGTTTCTGCCGCTCAAATCAAACGAAAAAAGCACGTGCATTCATCGCAGTTTGGTCATTTATGCAAATTTAAAGTTCGATGGTTGCTATCGTGCGATTCAGATGATCATGAAACCACATATGAACATAGGAAAAAGTGATGTCAGTTCATTTTATGAGAAAAAAGTATGAACAGAGGTTTTGTTAAAGTGATATTAATTTTCCGATGAAGGCCGTCTAAGGCAGCACTGGGTACCAAAGGGTTAAGCATCAATCCCTGAAATTGACTGGCACCAGAAGCAAGCACTGATATTCCGATATTAGCACGAAATAGGTATCGATACTGGAAGGTATTATTTTTAGATTCCAGTGACATTTCAGGTAAAATTTATATGGCTGGTTTTTTGTTACAAATTTATTACTCATAAATGTAAAAAAAATGTCTCACAGAGAGCCAATAATGCTCTTCAAAAAATCCAAACTGCACTAATCCTTTGAGCTATTATAACAACAAAATAAAACACTATAATACGAATTAAGAGAAAAATCCATTTTTCATCGTTTCTCAAGTGATGAGTTGAAATTTTATTGCTCATTATAGATGTGGAGGCGAAATTAAAAGCAAAGCAACTTTTTCAGGGACTAGTCACATTTTTTATTGAATCTCGATTTAACCTAACTAAAATTTTGACGCAAAATATCCGAAATTTTGGTTGTGTTCCAGAATTGTGATTTTATTTTTTTTGCTGAATTTTAATACTAGTTTTAATACTCTCTCATGTTCAAGACTCGGTTGTACTTGACATTAAATAATCCACTGTTATTATCATTAATAACTCGTACAGCGGACGCCAATGCTTTCGACCAACACCGGGTTACCGGGCTACAAAAGTACTGATGTGTTTGCTATTTACGCCAATAAATCGGTCAAATTCAACATTCGAATAAACGAAATTGTTGAAAACAACTGGTTTCTGATGATACCAGATGAAAAAGACATGACGGTAGGAAACTTTGGAATTGTGTACCATTGATAATGTCGTCAACAGAAAAACAAAATAGTATGGCTTGACCCAAGTTCAAAAAAACCTGTCAGTTGGAACATTTTCTGTGTAAATTTTTACACTGTATCGAAGGTGTTTGAGTATGGTATGTTATCGGAACGACGTATCAAATTAAGAATCTGTACTTCATGAACTAATTACAAATTTTGTCCTATGACTTACATTTTAAGTTATAAAGTAGGCAATGTTTGTGATTTTTTCGAGGGTGCTAATAATAAACACAGGCTGAGGAAGTGATATAGACTTAAAAAAAATCTCCCCCATGTTCACCCTCGAAAAAATCACATATATTGCCTACACAGTACCAAAAAATGAAATTTACAACTAATACAAATGAAAGCACATAACGATTTCTAGCACATAAAGTGAAATACATATAAAATTTCACACTGTTCACAATACAGAATCGTTTAAAGCCATGTAAATTTGTACGGTAATTAATATAAACTTAAAGCTTTGAATATAAATATTCATGCAAATTCACAATATATTCATTCACTTTGCATGTGAATATAATGCCACACGTAATATTACATGGTTTCCAATGCTCCATGGCTGCTTTATGTGCATTTAAAGTAATGTAATTTTTTTTTTACTGTGTACTTTGTAAATCAAGAATCTGTAATTTATCCTTTTTGTTTCATAATAATAAACGTAGGTTAACATTTATTCTGTAAACTGTTCATTGATGTTATTTTTGTTTTAATTAAAATAGTTTATTTCGACGGACTCAAATACTCAACAGTGCTCCAGGCGCATGGTCATTTACAAGAAAACACACTGAGCACACACTGTTGGATATGTTTTAGTTAGATTTTTTTCTCATTTTTGACATAGAACTACGGCTTATTTAAATAGGGTGGCAACTAGGTATAAAATGAATCTTTTTCATTTGTTGGCCTATTTGATTTTTTTTCTTTATTGGTAGGGTGAAATTGATTGTTCTAAATTCTTATCAATTCTTATTACTGATCGCAATACAACTTTTCGTCCTATATTGTTATATATTCCACTAATTTTAGAAACATTAAAATTTGCAAAAGTCACTTTTTTAACATAAGAGGTCCACTAACTCAAAAATAACCTAGCGCAAAGTTGCTACCATCAACAGCATAGTGCTCTACTTTACGGCTGGCTGCCAGCTCAATCATCCAACTGCACTATTACCTGCTAAAAGCACCGATCAGTGTGCGCACTCGCGTGGAATGATCAAATGATCACTTTGGCGACAGGCACGTGTTGCTACTTGAGTACTGCTGGCTGGCTGCTCGTCCGTTCGCCAGCAGTTTGCAGCAAGATGAAGCTGCCGTTGACTGATGCTGCGGCAACGATGATTATGATAGCGAGCGATGACGATATGGCTTGCTAGTGTTTGCAAATGTATATTCTATCTCTACCCCCGGCAGCAATCCTTTCCGATGTAAGTAAAGATGGCAGGAAGATGGAGCAGAGCCGTTGCACATAATTCTAGTTACACTGACAAAGATACATCGCTTCCTATCCGTTAGCTACCAGGGACGGTCCCTGTCACTATGTAGGTATATCCTATAGTCAGCATATTGCGACACTCGCACATTCCGGAGTTGATGCTCTCCGATTCTCGTAAATCTTTAGAAGCATTTCGTTTCATCATGATTTTTCTTTATACTCGGGATGCATAAGCTTTGCTGGGCTTTCGCTCGACAGCGGCAGTAGCGGGAGCAGCATTTCATTGTGCAAATGCAAATATGCAATTTGTTCAATACCGAAGTTAGTCTCATGCATAATGTGTGTTGCTTTAGCCTTGCCACTGTTTTGACTGGAGTGCACACATGCAACAATAATACGCTGGAAGCACTATTGTTGGAAAGAATGCTGCTGAAAAGATGCTGAGATGACGATGACGAGCACCGAGGATGACAGTAAGATTCGGTTTTTTTGTCTAGTTTAAGGTTCCATTTTGTTTAAATAACCTAATGCTGAGATTTGAAATTTAATTCGGGTGCGATTCAGCTGGCGTTGTGCGCCACGATTTCCATAAAAAAAACCGTGACGCATCTTTCAGATTAGTATTTTGTTGCATCACATGCAAATTTCTTCACTAAAATAATTTCCTAAACTTTCTCTCAATACTTCAGATATTGATGTGAGAAAAGCATAGACCGACAGTTAATCACTATGTTGAAGGATATCAATATCGTTCTAGATTCATCACAATTGACTTCATAACTTTTACATCAAATTTAAAACGGATATATAATTTCCAGGTCAAGGTTCATATAGATATCGTTAATTTACCGGGACATTATTCACATCAAAATGGAACCGGTAATTGAACGCCACTTTCAAAGCACTTTGGCAATGTTCTGCTTAGTTTCGAAATATTATGAAGTGCTTATAGAATGACAAATCTAAGAATATATGTACACTTATGTTGCCGTACAACATATTTCCGTACTAAGTTAGCTTGTGGACTTGGCAGAAGCTTCAGTTTTTGCATCCATCGGTTAAAACATCGCACTCACAAGGCGAACAAAACTGTCAGTTTTTGCATTGCTTCACTAGCTGCGCATGAAAAAGATGGAGAGGCTGCAGCACGATTCATGAATCCTATAGTCTAGAAAGGGGGGCATAAAAAAGGCAACATTCCACATCCTATTCAACTGTCCCGAGCGCCAATCTACAACCCGCTATCAGCATACACACGCACACCCACCCACACTCCGACTACACATCAGCACATGCATTCCGGAATCGGGAGTAGCTCGAGGCGTTCGAGTGTTTTTCTCATAACCCCATACACGAACACAGGCACATGAAACTTATCGTCTTGCATGAACGCAAGCTGCATCATCGCATCAACTATTGCGGGGAATCAAAGTGGTGCTCTTCCAAGTGGCTTCACAGCTTTTATCCTTGCAACGCAACAGCATTGGCAGTGGGCTAGAGTGGGGGAGGAAAGAGGGGGTAGTGTTTCCGGCATATCGAGCCATAATAGAACTCCGCGGAGTGGCGGGAAGGCCAAGTGGCTCTTGTTGTCACCGTACGAACCGCTCAATTTACGACTATAAAGCCTGCAGTGTCGCATATAATCTTAAACTGGTTTTAAAACCTCCTTCTCGAGATTGACCTGATACTGCTCCGGTATCGTCCGTTCGTCCGTGCGATTTGACGCAAAAAAGGGGAGCAAATATGCGATGACAACAGCATTGAGGGGTGGTGAGCTGATTTCAAACGAGTTGTGCTGTTGTTGTTGTTGTGTAGATTCCAGCTGTCGATTAGATTGGACGAAGAAATTAAAACGAACTTTTGCTTAACGAATTCGGAGCGCTCGATTACCACTCAGACCACGTCGGACCATTGCATGCCTTATGCATTGCAGAGGGATCAACGCTACCACAATTAAAAACATAAATTTGATCCAGACTGTGGTACGGTTTGTTTGCTTTTGAAAGGGGACGAGTAAATTCGTTGCTAATTTGGTTATGTGTTGGTGCCTTGCGGGAAGGCGTCCGGTGGATGCTTAGTTTGAGTTAACGCTTTGAAAATATTACTGCTGCTGATATCGGGCCGGGCATTAGGACAAGATTCCGGTATCACGAACGACGAGAATTGGGTAGTGTGCTTAGCGTAATGAATGTTGTTGCCGCTGGGTTGACGCAGGATGAACTTTGAAACCGGTTGTTTTGTGATAAAATATTGAAGGTTGCCTGCAAAGAAGGCTTATTGGGGTTAACTTATTTGATATTCTCGATTTCATTTCGATATGAGAGTTGGGAAATAACTTTACTATGAGCTCTTACAATTATATGGAAAACTTTATCCGAGAGTTGAATTCATTAAAATATAACAAAATTAAGGTTGAAAATAAGATATTTATGACACCAATCAGGAAGCTACGTATTATAAAATTCTGCTTGATAGAACTAAATCCTGAAAACTCCATATTTCATAAAGTTCCAGAAATCCCGGAAAATTTATTTTTTCGATTTTTTTGAGGAAACATCAGATCTTGACGTTTTATGCATTTCCAAGATATTTGGTATGAAAAAAATCTATATCGAACATCTCATTAACTACTACCTGTGCTTTTCTTCATTGGTCAAAAAACTATGATTGCTTTAAATTTTTTATGAGGACATTGTTCGAGAATACTAAACTACACATCCAGAATCATTCATAGTACCCCATGTGTCAGGAAAAAAAAACTTACAGATTCATCAGTCGAACCATGACAGCAATAACAATGAAGCTACTCCATTTAGAAGTGTGCGCGTTCAAAGAAAACAGATATTGGGCGCGTAGAGAAACACTTTGTGGACGACCGACGACCCTGAGCGACAAGAAGGATGCTGAAGAGGAAGACCGAGAGGAAAGTGGCTACACGGCTTCGTGCGCTTGGCAGGAAAGTCGATGCAGCCGGTCAAACAATAAAAATATATAAAATGGTCCCTGCGAATCGCGACGTGGTTGTGGTGATGGACGACGAGACCTATCTCACCCTGGATGGCAACGACTGGCAGGGCACTTCCTACTTCATTTCACGCATCAAGTCATCATCACTTTGGACTGGCCGTGAACGGGGAGCTACTCGAAGCGATTATTAAAGGAGATGTCAGTGAACCTGCTGCTTATATAATTCTCGAATGTATATTACTTATATATAAGTCTTGGTTAAAGCGACATACATCTCCGTCCTCGACATATTTTATGTAAAAGAAACTTTACCAGTCTTCACCAGAAATTATGAAAAAAGGCATTATGTGTGATAAATAGAAAAAATTACCAGGAAGGTTGTATGCAAAGCCACGACCGCAAGGTTGAAGTAGAATACTTTTACAAGAAAGATAACCCGGCTGCTTGCGTGTCAGTCATTTTTTCTAGTAAATAAACGTTGACGGCTCATTGGCAGTATTGTAATTTCACTTTGTTTGATATTTTGAATGAAGTTTATTGAATATTTTTGAAATTTTGCACAAATGAGCAGTTGAAGTGCTGCCGAGTTGTAATATGCGCATTAAATACGACATCATTGACCGGGAAAGGAACAACGGCCACAGTTATGCAGAACGTGAATGACGGCGCGATGCGATTCGCCTTACCGTGGTGAAATGTACAGCTCTTTTTACGGCGAAGTAGAGCTATACATTTCAACACATTTCGTCTTGCCGAATCGCATAGCGCCGTCATTTGCGTTCTGCATAACCGTAGCCAAATACTAAGTGACGCAAACACGTAATAATAGTCAGAGTATGCATGTAGATGAAGATAATTAACTTGGATTATAGCGCAAAACGAGAAAGTATTAACTCTTCAAATATTCATTTGTATTCTTCAAATTTCAGTTGTTCAATTTAATATCTATTGAAATGTCTGTTAAATATCTGATTAAGGCTCTTATATAGGCCAAATAATGCATTATGCATTCCCAAATCAGGTCCATAACTCTGTCGACCGTGCTTGGGAAAGCAAACGTATAACGACTAATCAGCGGTCGAATTTTGTGTTTTGACAAGGCTTAAGAATTTTCAATAGTACAATAGTTCGAATAATAAAATTGCAATTTCGAATAATAAAATTCAATTTCGAAAACCAACCGATTTATTAGCATTTGAAATTTCACATATTTCTCACTTTTTTCGGATTTAGATTTTCATTTCACATCCCTAAGTAGCCGAACTTCCTGAGAGAAGTATTCTACTTCAAAAATAATAAAAACAAATATTATTACAGTTTGTAGGGCCGATGAAAGAAACCCGTTTTAGACCGAAAATTAAATGGCGCATGGGAACTTGGAGATAGTTATTTGTTTGGAGTTGTGAATCCGATATGTAATTTGAAAATAAATGTTGAAAAACAAATATCAGAAGGGTTGGAGGACCGTATAGTTGACGTAGAACTACATAAAGTCGTTTGTTACATTACTTGCATTGTTGCATTCGAAAGTAATCGCAAGTGACCGGTACTAAGCAAACTTCTCTTTTGGCGTAGAGTGCAGATGGAAGATGGATCATGGCGGAGGCGGATGAACCACGAGTTGCATCAGCTGCTGAGAGAACCACTCATCGTTCAAACGGCGAAAATCGAGAGTCTACGGTGGGCTGGACATGTCGTTAGGATGTCGGACGACAACCCGGTGAAAATGGTTCTTGATAACAACCCGACTGGAACAAGGCGACGAGCGCGCAGCGAGCAAGGTGGCTCGATCAAGTGGAAGACGACCTGCGGGGCCTCCGCAGACGACATGGCTGGCGAGCTGCAGCCATGGACCGAGTTGAATGGAGACGATTTCTTCGAACAGCAATGGACACTTCGGCCTGGAGCTGACTGATAAGGTAAGGTACGGTAATACATCCTATAGCTCAATGCGATCCGCAATGTAAGCGAGGGGCTTGGATAACTGTATTATTGAATGGACAATGGCGATGCTAAAAGATCGAGGAATCCCGCCTGATCTTTGAGGTGCACAGCTAAATATCAGATCGTTAAAGGGGTGTTTTCAAAGAGTAGTGCGGTTACAAACTCAAGATATTTTACACTGATGTAGGGAAAATGTGTGAAAATGCTAGAACCGAGGTGTTTGGCCCTGGAATCAGTCGAGCTATACCAATAATTAAGAAGAATTTTATTTTTGACTCATCATCCTGAAAGTCAGAATTTCTTAATTTAAAAATAAAAAAAATCAATTTTTTAAATATTTTTAGTTTTTTTTTTATTTTTTGAACTAGTTTTAGTTAGGTTTTTCAGTTTTAAGGTATTTTTATTTCATTTATTTTAAATTAAAAAAAAACGAAATTTTAGTATTTTTAAAAATTAACTATTTTTCCCGTTTCCATCAAGCGTCACGTATTTTATGGATGTTCTTTTACGACAAATTAGCTCTAGATAACTCAAATTTGGAATTCAAAAGAATTTTTTTGTATATATAATAGACTCTAAAATTATATATAATCGAATATATAATCGAGTCGCTATATACACTAAGGTCGCTTTTTACGCGGTTTTTTCACGCGGTTTTTTTTTCGCGGATTCCGGAATCTACGCGGTTTTTCTACGCGGATTTCGGAATTTACGCGGTATTTTATTTTTGCCCGGATTTCGGTTTCCCTTCACTCGGAATGCAAAATTAACGATGGTTTTTTTACGCGGATTCCGGAATTAACGCAGTTTTTCTTTACGCGGGTTCTGGAATTTACGCGGTTTTTTTACGCGGATTCCGGAATTTACGCGGCACGTATCCCCCGCGTAAAAAGCGACTTTAGTGTAGTAGAATTCAACCTGTATTGTTCTAATGAAGAAATACAGGCTTGCGAAAATCTGCATATTTTATGACAGCTAAGCAGCTTTAAATGCCCTTGAAGCTTTAACAAGTAAATCGAGGCTAGTGTGGGAATGCATTCTTTCTTCGAGACACTTAGCCAGTAGCAACGAAGTCATTCTATACTGGGAGCCCGTCCATTGTGGCATTGAAGAAAATGAAAAACCCGATGGTCTAGCAAAAGAAGGTTTAGCTTCAAATTTGATTGTTCCGGAACCATTGTGTGGAGTCCCTGATGTGCTCTGAGGACTGAATTTAGATTCTGGGAATGTCCATAGTACAATCAAGAGGTAAATCCAGAGGGCAGAAGTTTAATGATCGATGTCCAGTGACATTATTATTACCGAAAGGTCTTACAAGTAACAATTTTTTTCCTGTTGGGGGGTTATTTGGACCACTGCGTCCATTTATTTGAATTATTGTGGTGTTCACCTTGTCCGTCACTTATTGAGGAAGTGATAGACAGCGAGCTATAGCGAGATAGGTGCCAATCGAGAATAACTTGTTTTATGAAACTAGTTACCCTGACTGGCGGTGCAGACCAGATTTTCTTGGGTTCTAGGGAGCCATAACTGAGTCGCTGTATTTGATTTCCACCCCACTAAGATGCAAAAACTGCAAGTGCAGTTTTCTTCTTTTTGTGAAGGGAACAATTGAAGTTTTTGCTGGGTTAATGCTCAGGTCTTCTTTTATACACCAAGAACGTGTAAGATTCAAGGCCTGCTGTATCCTATCTGATATCACATTATCGAATTTACCACGAACCACTGTAAAACGGTCGTCAGCAAAGCCCACAACTTCAAACCCTTCTGCCCAAATGACCATAGCAAGGGAGAGAGAACCCCCTCATGTTGGCAGCCTTTAGTTGCAGTCACGATGGTTGACGATCCAGCCAGCTCTGAAGTTATTTGTCTGTTTGTGAGCATGCTATGGATCCATTCGACTATGCAATTATCGAAGTGTCTCTTTTTCATGGCTTGTGTCGTAGATAAATATGAAGCATTATCGAAGGCCCCTTCAACGTCGAGAAATGCGCACAGGGCTACTTCTTTCAAAGAGAGGGATTCTTCTACTTTGGACACATGCGAGTGAAACGCTGAGATCGTTGATTTTTCAGCTTGATAATAAAACTGGAACTCAGATAGTGGCTACTTAGTCATGTTTTCAGATTTAAGGTATTCGTATATCATCTTCTCCATCAGCAGGATGATGATAAACTGATGGGTCTGAATGCTTTTGGGAGTGACTTGTCGCGTTTTCCTGATTTTGGTATGAAGACCACCTTTACTTATCTTCATGCGGAAGGTATGTGTGCAACTTCGAACAAAACTCTGCTGCAAATCCTGGCCCGAGCTTTCGCATTCGTTTTTCGCAGTTCCATACTGCATTGAATTTACAAAGCATCGTTCATACAGTTCGCTCCACTAGTTTGAACATGCAACAAAAATCTATTCTTTTTTTCGTTTCAATGGCCAAACATAAAGGTGATCTTCAATATATCAACCACAAGTTTAGACAGAATCGCATTCAAGAGATTTTTAGGCGGAAATTCGGTAGCAATTCACAATCAACATGAAAAGAAAAAATTAAACTAAAAATCGCTCAAGTCTCAACCATTCATACATTGCCAAACAAATTTCTTTGGATCGTACACCACGCTACTGCTGAAACCATTCTAACCAGTTAGTTGAATGACTTAAATATTTTCGCTGGAGTTGGAAACCAATCTCTCGACTAACGACAATAATTTTTTTCTCGTACCGTTTATTATACCTAACATTGCGAGTAATGCATATCAGACGCGCTACACACAGCACTGTTTGCAACATTAGGAACAATGTAAAAAAACGGTTGTCGTTAGTTAAGATATTCGGTTTTCAACTCGGGCAACAATGGAATTCTATAAAAAAAATTTGTACATGAAAAACGTTGCACGTATGCGGGTGGTACTGTATGATTATGATGAAAAGGCACTCTCGCTATACTAGTACCGGAGAAACAAAGAATTCTCTCGACGAAAGAGCGGCGAGAGGTCGCACAGTCTTTTTGTTTCTCAGTTTTTTTGAAGGACGAGAGAGACCGAAATAATTCTTCACCACGAGCAGGTATGAATGGTATAAGTGTTATAAAATTTTGCGTGTAAAATGCGTTCTCTCCACCGTTAGATGTCGATACTTAAAAAAAAAGAGATTTTGTCTCGTTTTTGGTTCTTTAGCTGAACATATATGGTATTAGGCTTGCCTTGAAAATCTCCATAAGAGACGGGCTTAGGGCTGATTCTAAATTTTTAATCATGGCAGGTAGAATCCCATCTGCATCTGCGGGTTCATAAGGTTGGAAGAATCTTCCAGAAGTGGAACCCGGAAAGTGAGTTTCCATCATTAAGCCTAAAGCTTCAGAAGGCGTTTTTGTGTACGAGTCGTCATCCTTTTTAAGGTTCCCTAGCCCGTTCTAGTGGTTCTTTGCAAGTGTCTTATGAAATCTCGCCACAATTGGGAAGCATTCCATACTTTCGCAAGTGTGAACCCAGGATTTTCGCTTGGATCTCCTTAGTTCAATGTTGTATTCGGTTATTGCTCTCCTTTACGAAGTTCAATCCTACGAGATTTTTGCTTTGTTAAACAGTTTTCGTGCTGTTTTACGAAGCTGCTCGAGTCTGTCATTCCACCAGGGAACATCCCTAGTAACAATATTGGTTTTATCAAAGGTTTATAGCGCTTAATACAACCAAAACAGCGCTATAAAACTTTGATAAAACCAATTTTGTTACTTGGGATTCCTGGTGGAAGTGACATTTTTTGTAGGACAGTTGTTGTTGTAGGCGGAGATTATCGCTTCGCATACTGCTTTTGAGATTAGGTCAAGTTGTTAAATCAATCTAATTTTGTAAACATTGTTTTCGATGTGAGTTCCAGCGCATATTGTTTCCAGTTGGTTTTCTCTATACGCGACTGAATTCGATGAACCACCCTCCCACTCGAAACCCAGATCAGATTATTTTTTTCGCTAAAATAACGCTCCTAGAAAACTGGCAACTTTTGTTCATATTCTTTGGACCGGACTCCAGACCGGGACCAAACAAATTTTAAAATACCCACATTGAAGGAAGTATGATCATTTTTGGATTTTTTTCCAGAATTAGCAGTCGTCATTTTGAATTTCAAAATGAGGTCCGACACAAATTTCCGGATTTTTGGAACATTATAATTGTTTGAACATTAAGGGCGATTTTATTCAAAATTATTATTTTAAATGATTATATAACATATATATTTAGATTTGTAGTCCGCAGTTTGAAAAGTATACGTCAGAATGATATAATCAGCTTTATCGAAGACAGAAGAAGAAATTGCTCACAGCTTCCCTGGAGTTCAGCCTGGGTAAATATTAACCCAGTACAACAAAATTTATGTTTCAAATTCTAAAAGTATTCAAAATTATAATCAATAGAAAAGTCTATTTTTCAAAAGCAATGGTAACTCACTAGTTCAAAGCTCATCATATTAGTTTGGAGAGGATTCTCTCAAGCAAATTGGTTTGAAATTTGTAAATCGCTTGTGTAGGTCTATCAATCCGGGCTCTATTCGTGACAATGGTTATTTGTTTGCAAAATGCAAACAGTGCCACCTGAACGCAGTACACTGCAAACAATGCAAAATATTGAGAATAATAAATAGTCTCAACTGCGGGTTTCCCCAACCAGGCATCTTTATCGATTAGCTCTCCGGTAGGTATCACTGACTTGATGTGTGTTCGCATCAGTTAGCGAATAAACATGTTTCGCTGAGCATAACTGCTACATACACAGCAGCAAATGGGTTGGGTTCGGTGGCGCGGGGATCATGAATATCTCATTCCTCTGTGCTAAGCTAGGCGAACGAGGCTGCCGTCGTGATGGATTACTCAGGCGGGAATTTAATTTAATATTTTATCGCCAATTTTCATCCGTTAGCTGTGCTGAAATATCCGGCTCCAGATGCTTTCGGTCCCCGTTAGGGCAACTCTAAATTGCCGAACAGTGTACTCCCAGAGTAGCGAAGTGCCGACACCTTGACTTTGAGATGAGATATTTGTAATCAAAAATGTACAATAATAACACTAACTGGAAGAAAAAAATCATGAGTAAATCTCAATAAGTGCCAAAAAAATTCCAATCGCCGCCACCCTCACACATAACATACCGGTTGTCTTGAAGCGAGATATTCGTCAAATTTCATCAAAATAACATTATCTGCCATAAAATCATTTTCACTCGCTAGGAAGCCAACTGTCAGCATCGCCAAAGCGAAGAATTTCCCATACCCTTTTCCGCAGCACCTATCACATTACAACCCCAGCAGCGGAGACTTACCGTCGTGCGAGTCGTACATGTAGATTATCCGATCCCAGCCGTAGTAGCGCACCGTGTCTATGATGGCTTGGTAGTAGTCCGGCCGCATGCTGATGGCGAAGTCGAGAAAGCCGGACGACGGCGTCAGGACCTTCTCCGGGAACCAAGGCGTGACGAACGGCATCTGGAACGTGTTGCTGTACGAGTGCAGCGTGTCGAAGGAATCCGGGGAGACGGCACCGAGCATGGAGAACACACCGCGCGAAAATTGATTGCAAACTGCAAGAGAAGAGAGAGAAGGGAATAAAGCGAAATCAATTTGCCTTGTTCAAAAGATAGTTTTTAATTATTTGTTTTAATGCCTCGATCGTACGGAAATAATTAAATCGATTATAAAATAAATAAAATCGTATATTTCCCTAAAATATTTTACTTAAATTTGGAAACATTAGCCTTAGAAATTCTTTTAACACATCTGCGCGTGTCACATAATACGATGAGATTATTCGGAATTCTCTAGAACCCAGCAACGAAACTGGACACTGTTATAATCTTTGGTTGAACCTGTAGACCATCAAGATCTCAACTTTATTGTAGCTTTGAAAAACACATATAGCTTTTTTATTTCAAGACTTTTCGTGGCAAAATGTTCAAGTTTTATCCATAATCACCATGCGTCCGTTGAAAGATGCTACTGCAATGCAAAAATATCAAACGATAGAGTCTCTTAAATCTTCCAAAACGGCCAAGTACGGTTTGTATAATAATGTTCGCATAGTTATTGTTAATTTAAAGTAGAGTTTATTTTTTTTTCATTGAAAAGTACATTAATAACCTTAGTTTGATGCCAAAATATTCAAAATCAGATGAACGGTTCAAAATTTACCAATGTTAGGAAATTGAAAATGTTGAAAATATGACAGTAGGGGACACCCTGAGGACAAAAAAAAAAAAATACTGGTCCTAAATTTATCGATAAAGAATAACTATAGCGATTTTGAGTATGACCGGAGCAAAAAAAATTTTCGGATAGCACCTTCTGCATGAAATTGCTGATATGAAAACCGAGGATTCCATTGTGATCAATAAACATTGATTTTTTAGATTTTCAGGAATGCACCAAACGAAAGTCTAAAGTCTCTCAGATACTTGAAAATGATTAGCTTATTTTCTTTTTTTTTTTTTTTTTTTTTTTAAAGAGGGGATTTGTTAGTAGCTTAAGTATTTATGATAAATATTAGTAAATAATGAGTATGTGTGTCCAATCACAAATGGTGACTTCTCAACACTGTTAGAAATTTGTAATTTTAATTGTTAGGATTTGTTTGCTTTCGCAATTAGGACTTATCATTCGTAGGGATTTAAACCTACTTGTCAGAAAAGGGGAAGTAAACTTACAACTAACTTAATTGCTAACTTATTGGCTATAAAGAGAGCTTATCGTAGCAATTGAGGATTGCAACGATTTTTGTCGAAAATTGTTAATAATTTTATTTGACATAGCTTCTAATGGTTCAACACCAGTAAGTCTATGTAATTCGAGTGTACCAAACCAAGGAGGACGCTTCAAAATCATTTTCAGAATTTTATTCTGAATCCTTTGAAGCGTTTTCTTCCTTGTTGAACAGCAACTTGACCAGATCGGTACAGCATAAAGCATTGCTGGTCTAAAAATTTGTTTGTAAATCAAAAGTTTGTTCTTTAAACAAAGTTTAGAATTCCTGTTAATGAGAGGATATAAACATCTCGTATATTTGATGCACTTGGCTTGTATACTCTCAATGTGCTCTTTGAAAATAAGTTTTTTATCGTGAATTAGTCCCAAGTACTTAACCTTGTCGGACCAACTTAAAATAACCCCATTCATCTTGACAACGTGATTGTTGTTTGGCTTGAGGAAAGAAGCCTTAGGCTTATGCGGAAAAATTATCATTTGAGATTTAGAAGCATTGGGAGAGATTTTCCACTTTTGCAAGTAGGAAGAAAAAATATCTAAACTTTTCTGCAATCGACTGCATATGACACGAAGACTTTTTCCTTTTACGGAAATGCTTGTGTCATCGCAGAACAATGACTTTGTGCATCCTGGAGGCAAATCAGGAAGATCTGAAGTGAATATGTTGTACAGGACTGGACCCAAGACTGAACCTTGAGGTACACCTGCTCTGACAGGAAATCTATCAGATTTGGAATTCTGATAGACAACTTGCAGAGTTCGGTCAGTAAGATAATTTTTTAAAATTTTGATTAGGAAAATTGGAAAATTAAATGTTTGCAATTTCGCAATCAAACCTTTATGCCAAACACTGTCAAATGCTTTTTCTATATCTAAAGGAGCAGCTCCAGTGGAATAACCTTCAGATTTGTTAGCTCGTATCATATTAGTAACTCGGAGCAATTGATGAGTTGTGGAATGCCCATGGCGAAATCCAAACTGTTCATTTGCAAAAATTGAATTTTCGTTGATGTGTGACATCATTCTGTTAAGAATAATTCTCTCAAACAGTTTACTTATTGAAGAAAGCAAACTTATTGGTCGATAACTTGAAACTTCAGCTGGGTTCTTATCCGGTTTTAAAATGGGAGTAATTTTTGCATTTTTCCATAATTTGGGAAAATATGCAATTTTGAAGCAGCAATTGAAAATTTTTACTAAAAATTCCTTTGTGCTCTCAGGGAGATGTTTGATTAGTATATTAAAGATTCCATCGTCACCAGGTGCTTTCATATTTTTGAAATTTTTAATAATTGATTTAATCTCATTCAAGTTAGTTTCAATTATTTCTGTAGGTAAAAAATTCTGGGAAG
Source organism: Wyeomyia smithii (assembly GCF_029784165.1). Classification (NCBI taxonomy): domain Eukaryota; kingdom Metazoa; phylum Arthropoda; class Insecta; order Diptera; family Culicidae; genus Wyeomyia; species Wyeomyia smithii. Next base: position 26,240,882 of record NC_073695.1, on the reverse strand, counting down.
AAATTAAATCAAATTGACGTGTGACTTCATTTTCAATTGGACTCACAAAATTCAAATTTGAGTTATGAACACTCTCAAACTGCTGAGCAAGTCTTTGAGCCTTTTGTTCATTGGATACAAGAAAACGTTCACCATCTTTTAAAACTGGAATAGGCTTTGAAGGTTTCTTAAGAATCTTCGACAGCTTCCAAAATGGTTTTGAATATGGTTTAAATTTTTCAACTTTAGTCTCAAAATTTTGATTTCTCAGAAGAGTAAATCTATGTTTAATCTCTTTCTGTAAATCTTTATAAATAGTTTTAAAAACAGGGTCACGAGAACGTTGATATTGACGTCTGCGGACATTTTTCAAACGAATTAGAAGTTGAAGATTTTCGTCAATTATTGGTTAATCAAATTTCACTTGAGCCTTTGGAACAGAATAATTCCTGGCATCAACAATTGCACATTTTAATGCGTCCAAAGCGGAATCAATATTCACTTCCTTTTGCAAATCAAGCTCATTATTGAAATTTTTCTCAATATGAGTTTTGTATCTTTCCCAATTAGCCTTGTTATAATTAAAAACAGAGCTCATAGGGTTTAAAACTGATTCATGTGATAAAGAAAAAGTTATTGGAAGATGATCAGAATCAAAGTCAGCATGTGTGATCAAATCACTACATACATGACTTTGATCTGTAGGCACCAAATCGATTGTTGAATGGTTTGTTACAGAAGAAAAGCATGTAGGACTATTCGGAGACAAAATAGAATAGTATCCTGAAGAACAATCGTTGAATAAAATTTTGCCATTGGAATTACTTTGAGAATTATTCCATGAACGATGTTTAGCGTTAAAATCGCCGATTATGAAAAATTTCGAACGATTTCTGGTGAGTTTTTGTAAATCACCTTTAAAATAATTTTTGAGCTCGCGTGTGCATTGAAATGGTAAATATGCTGCGGCAATAAATAAAATCCCAAGTTCAGTTTGAACTTCAATTCCCAAAGTTTCAATAACTTTCGTCTCAAGATGGGGAAGAGCACGATGTTTGATTCGGCGATGAATAACAATTGCAACTCCACCGCCGGAACCCTGAATCCTATCATATCTATGAACCACGTAATTGGGATCATATTTTAATTTTATGTTAGGTTTCAAAAATGTTTCAGTAATAATTGCAATATGCACATTATTTACTGTTAAAAAGTTAAAAAGCTCATTCTCATTGGCCTCCAATGAGCGAGCATTCCAATTTAATATTTTAATTGTTTTATTTAAAATCATTGCTAAATTTTAAATTAGAAACAATTTTAATAGTAAAATTTGTGCCTATTTGAATGGCTTCAAACATTGATTTTGCCTGCAACATGGCGCCTGCAAAAAAGAAAGTTTACCTGCCGTAATAGGCCCCAGGCAGTTGACATTAGAAAAAATATTTTCGGCAGCAATATTAGCTGGAGTGATAGGTGTACAATTATTTTCTAGCCTGTTTTGCTTACCCATATTAACAGTCATTTTCGAACTACCAACACTAGGCGGTATAATGTTCGAACTACCTGTAACCTGTGCATAAGTTAAACGGGTATGCAAAGGAGTAGGTAAACTATGCGTCACTGGTACGCTTGGAGAATTTTGTTTTGAAGTTGGTTTTAATTGAGAAATTGAATTTTGTTTACCTTGCCTTGCCTTAACAATTGCTAAACGGACTGGGCATTGATAAAAATTTGACATATGGTTGCCGTTACAATTCGCACAGCGAAAATTTTTACTCTCTTTCACAGGACATGTGTCCTTTTTGTGAGAAGAGTCTCCACAATTAAGACATTTTTGGTCCATGTTACAGAATTTGGAACCATGGCCATAACGTTGGCAAGTACGGCATTGGGTGATATGCTTTTCACCTCCGCCATACTTCCTATAAATTTCCCACTTTACACGCACATTATACAAAGCATGTGCTTTTTCAAAAAATTTTAAGTTGTTAACCTCATTGCGGTTAAAATGAATTAAATAATTAACAAGGGAAATTCCAGTTCTCTGACTGTTTTCGCCTCGTGATTTTTGTTTCATTAGAATTACTTGGGTAGGGGCTATGCCAAGTAATTCTGTTAAAGTAAGTTTGATCTCATCAACGGTTTGATCGTTGGTGAGACCTTTCAAGACAACCTTGAACGGCTTGGCGTTCTTGGTGTCATATGTAAAAAATTTGTACATCTTGTCAGTTAAATACTGAACAAGACGATCACGACCCTTTACTGAGTCGGCTAATAAGCGGCATTCACCTCTACGGCCAATTTGATAGGTAACTTTAACGTCAGAAACACACGTTGAAAGTTCCTTTTTGAATATATTAAATTCAGAAGAAATAGTTACCACAATAGGTGGAACTTTCTCCTTTTTTAAAGATTTTATACTTTGTATAGTTTCATTATTAATAACTTCCATTTCACCAGCTTCTTGCTCAGGCAAAATATCAAAAAGATTGTCACTACAGACACTCGATGTGTCAGAAAGAGATGCCTCTCTTTTCCTCCCCGCAGCGATGCGAGGTTTCTTTTTCCGTCCAGCCATTTCAGGTGATACGAAAAAAGTTAAAACAAATGTTAAATTCAAAAGTAGGTAGTCTTGAGAAAGACTGATGGGAAATAACTTTCAGGTAGTCTTTAAAAGACACACTGACAAAACACAAACTTTGAAGCTATAGGCAGTCAAAGACCAGTCCACAAGCAACCGAAAAAACGTCTGATCTGTAGGACAGTTCAAGACGCACTGCTGATTAGCTTATTTTCATTTTCATTTCTCAAAAGGTATCACATCACATTTTATTCATATGTCTTTGTTTTATGAACCAATGGGAAATCTCTGTAACGCAATTGATCTTAAATGTATTGCTTCCTTCGTTTCTGAGATGTCTGAAGAACGGTTAAATATCACTTAAGGAATTTTTGGATCTTGGATAGTGTACAGTGGCCAGAATTCAACTGCAGATATCATTCTGAAATCCAAGATGGCGGATTCGGTGTTTTGTAAACAGACTTAAATGGATAAACACTTTTGAATATGAATATTTTTGGAATCAGAATGATGCCCAAACATAAGTAGGAATCTGACATCAGATGCCGTTTTTACTTCCAGTTTCAAGAAAACATTCCAAAATAGTCGAATACTGCCGGATGTGGATGTTTCCGAATAATGAGATTATTCAGAGGTCGGAAATCGACTCCAAATGCCATTTTGAAGTCCAAGATGGTTAAATTAGCAGTTAATTAAAAAAATTAATATGTAAAATTCTGAAATCGTTAATATTCAGCAACGCTGAGAACGTTAAACTGGTCATAGTTATTTCAAATTGAAATGAGCTGTAATGTGCATATCTGCGCGTAGACTAATCAAGGAATTGGGGGGGGACCCTACTCTGGAAAGTTGAAAAATAATAATTTTTAGTGATTTGTTTTTCGAATGTTTAGGGTGAGGTGAAGTGTTCGGGTATTTTAAGTATTGATTAAGGTATATTTGGAGAAGTATTTTGCATGTCGTGGATGCAAATATAGTGAGTATTACGTTGTTGGCAGCGTTTTTCTCAAAACCGTGCTTTTTCCAGTGGTAGTTATTTTTTGTCAGCATATACTGGACCGATTTGGATGAAACTTTTTTCTAGCATGTAAAAATGGATTACCTAACTTGTTACATAGCCGTTTTTCAATATTTGAATTTTCCAATGTTTTTTAATCTTTTAAATGATGATTTTTCAAGAAAAAAAATTTCTTACTCAAATGGCCGCTATTTCATTTTTTGGTATTTTCAAAAACGGCTATGTAACAAGTTAGATAATCTTATTTCACAAGCTGATTTTTTTTTACTCACTGTATTTTCCTTCAAGACATGCAAAATACATTTTCAAATATACCTTAATCAATAACCAAAATATCCGAACACTTCATTTTACTCTGAAGATCTGAAAAAAAATCACGAAAATTCAATATTTTTCTACCTACCAGAGTATGGGCCTCTTTTTAAAAGATTTGAGATACAGAAAAAATCTGTACTGACAATAAACTGTTACAAAACAAAAATATTTAGACCAGCAATGTTATATGCAGTCTACATCTGTACAAGTTGTCCCCAACCAGGAAAAAAAGCTTACTAAGCTTTTAGAACAAATTTTTGAAAACAATATTGAACTGTCCTTCCTTATGTTTTTAGACAGACAATTTCGCTGCCTAGAGCTCTTTCGAGCGAATCAAACTACGTTTGTTGTTTTTTTTTTATAAAAAATTTTTCAAGCGGTTTCATACATAGTCATTTAGGAGTGGTTTGAAAGAGTTTTGACGTAGAATACGTCTTACGACAACATACACAGGGGTCCCACTTCAATACAGGTTTCGAATTTCTAAAACCGAAAACATCGAGAGCGTCACGAAAATTGTCCAATTTCAAATGTTTTAAACTCAGTCAGTTTCCAACCGATTTCCGTCATTTTTGCAGCAATCGATTGAAAAATCATCTAAGCACCCGTCCAAATGCAGAAAATTGTGATCTGATTGTTCAAACTATTGTACTATTGAAAATTGTTGAACATTGTCGAATCGAAAATGACGACCTTTGATTGGTCGCTCGCTGCCTTTCCCTAAAAAGGACGACAGAATGGAGTACCTTGTTAGCCGGGATTACACTCGTTGGGCTATATAAGCTCAGTTTACTAGCAGCGGCAGACAGTGGCAGCGATGGCATTGGGCGAAGGCGGCGTGGAGCTACAGCGGGCAGGTGGTAGTGGTTAGCTGCAGTTGCTAACTTTTTCAGGTCGGCTCCCATTCGATCTGAGTTGGACTCCGCCAGCGGTAATCCAATTCAGATATCGTTGGGTGAATACAACCAGAAACTGAATGAGTTTCGCACCGCCAGGTGTTTTGAGAAGCCATCATCATCCAGCGTGTATGTATATATAGGGTGTGTGCACATATAGAACGTGTGTGAATATCTATAGCATGCGTTGCTAGCGTGCGTGGCTAGCTATATAGCGCGTGCATGTGTCTAGCGTGTGTGGCTTGCGTGTTCATGATTACAGCGTGTCTGTGCATGTCTATAGCGTGCGTGGCTTGCCATGTTGCGTGTGTTGCTTGCTATATAGCGTGTGTGCATATCTACAGCGTGTGTGGCTAGCAGTCTAGCGAATAAAATTATCATATATAGTTGCAAATAAATAACTTCATGTTGATTTGAAATATCACCGTAAATCATTCAGAACTAAATCAAAAATTTGCCATGTTGAAAAAACAATATTCAGTTGTCAATGAATGGCATTGACAAACCTTATTAACCTCTTTTGACTTCAGCTAAGCCTCAAAGTTTACTGAGTGTATTTTAACATTTATTTGAAGAATTGAACCACCTAATTTTTGGCTCAGGTCCTATTATTTGTAGCAATCAGTTGTAAAATTATCTACGCTACCGCAAACTGCAGAAAATTGTTCGTATTAAACCTAGTTAACCGGCAATACACTATTGGCTTATGCTGTTGTTCATTATCGTTACCGGTGCCGTCTGTAGAGTTTACCTCATCTGGAGCAGAGAGACCATTAAATTGATTACCCTATAGAGTGTATTCCCAAGTCTATTGCAAGAAATACTTTGACTCAAGACAGGCTGTCGTATTCTACGTTAACTCTGCGGTCGTGCCTTATAAACAACCTCTTCAACTTTTCGTTAGAATTTTCGTTAAGAGCGCCCATTTCGATTTGTTCAGAGGAGTTTCAGGGAACTAAACTGTTCATTTGAATAAACTCATTTTGGAAAAATCTGAGATGACTGGTTCTTTTAAAATCAATTTCAATGAAAGAAATATGCTTATTCGCTTAGGGTAGTAAGATAAGGGCTACATACTCATCAAGCTTCATCGAATTCTCAGAGAGTACTACAGGCTCCTCGATCAACTTGGCGCGAAATCCTTCCTACATTATTAAAATCACATCTTTGGAACCGCTGGACCGATTTTCATAAATTTGGCTGTACATAAAAGTTGAATCAATTGAATGAATACCAGTTCAGTTTATGCAGCCATGCAAAAAGTATATTTTTTTTCAAGGTCTGAGATGAAAGACAATATCAGATTTTCGATTTTGTTTCTACGAAAATTTTTCATGATTAAAACAATAGAGTTGCAAAACTTTTCGTAAACCAACATTTTTCCTTTTTATTAATTAGTCCACTACAACGACTGAAAGGTCTTTATCCTGATTCTGAGATGGCTAGTTAAGTTTATAAGCAGGTTCAAGGAATTAGTATTCATGAATGCTTACACATACAGAAGTTGTGCGCGTGATGGGTGCCGCGTTTTTCAACAATTGATTAAGGAGACCAACGTGTCAAACTTTTGACGGAGAATTTGGCATTGATTACTTGCAATAGGAAGATTTTTTTCCGTGGTTCGTGAAAAGAAATTAAACAGAAGCAGAGGGACTATTGCCTGGTGAGAGTAATCCGATGCGTCAAGAAACGCAACAATAAACCGGTAAAATGTTGGCCAATATTTTTGGAGACGCAGGGCATAACATTCGTTTAGACGTCAATGGAAATCAACTTTTCCAATTTCATGTCACGGTTCAAAAACTCTGTCTTTTAGCACAAAGCTTTTATGCAAAATTTAAGCTCAATCAGACTTCAAAAAGTCCTGCATAAAAGAGGTCAAAGTTTCACTTTTTTGACCAATTAAAACAAGCATTAGGGTTAAGTATTACATGGAAGTTTCGATAACGATTATTTTTTGGATGCCAAATGTCTAATAAATGAATGAAACGTTAAAATCTGGTGTTATCCAAAAATTGTTTTCTTTTTCAAAAAAATCGACTGACTTGGAAATTTTTGAGCAGAGTTGAAACAGTCGAAAAAACATTTTCGAGCCATACAGCTCAACAAAATGCAAACGTAAAAATCTTTCCGAACATTCTTTCAGCACCTTAAAATACATCGGAAATTTCAAACATAATAAAACAATCAATATTCAGTCATACCTCGATATAAGGTAACCTTGATATAAGGCAACCTCGATATAACGTAACTCGATATAACGTAACTATTTAAAATGTATTGAAATTGAAAATAAATGATACAGCAACTGTGTTTGGGCCATAAATTACTTCAAAAAAATTTTTGTGGTAAGTTTTGAAACCATTGAAACCAATGGGGAAGTTTTCCAAAATGGGCATAAAGAAGGTTTAAAAATCATAATAGGTGATGGGAAATCCTTCAGTAACAATTCACAGTTTTGTATCGATAAAAAAAAATTTGTTTGTTTGTTGAAGTTTTCTCTAAATGGGCATAAGAAAGGTTTAAAAATACTGATAGGTGATGGGAAATAGGTTTTCACGCATCTGTGAGTTACCACCAACAGTTTTGCATCAATTAAAAAAAAATTTTTTGATTGTTAAAAATTGTCCTAAATGGGCCTAAGAATAGTTTAAAAATACTGATAGGTGATAAGAAATAGGCTTTCACGCATCTTTGAGTGACCTCTTGTATCAATTGAAAAAAATATTTTTTTTAGCTTCTGAACATATTTCTAAATGGGCATAAGAAAGATTTTAAAATACTGATAGGTTATGGAAAATCGGTTTTCGCGCATCTTTGAGTAACCATTAACATTCTTGCATAAATAAAAAAAAATTTTTTTTTTGCTTCGATATAACGTAACGAAAATAAAAATAAAGCTGCCTTATATCGAGGTATGACTGTATGTGAAACAATATCGTTGCATATTATTGGTCTGGAACGATTGGACGTTGAAATAATATAAATACTGACGATCGAGTATGACGCAGAAAAAAGTGCTGTCTCACCAAGACAATGCTCGCGCTCTTTTTGCTCGCTAGACGACCGATAAATTGAAAGCACTCCAAACTGGGTCCCTGCCATTCGTATTCGTCAGATTGAAGAGATTGGCGATGACACTCGAATGAAAAGGTAAAGTTGAAAACAACCGACTATTTTGAAGGATTTGACGCTCAGAGCAGGGATGTTACGGATGTGATTTTTTAGATATCTGCAGATGCAGGTGATGATGCGGATATTTTAGTATATTGCATATGCAGATGCAAATGCCGATGTTGGGATCGGGATACAGAAATTGATATCGTGATTTGGACAAAATGCAATTGAAATGGTTTCAATGCAGATATATTTGGGTACAGGGTCAGTTTTTGAGATTCGGATGAAATACACTAGGAATGCGGTTGCTAAAACGGGTATTGCGGTTTAGAAAAAATACAATTGTATATGTGGTGCACCGTGAATTGTCTCAGAATCATGTTTATTAACAAAAAAAACTTGAAAGAAAATAATATAAGTAGTTGAAATCAGCCAACGACAAATTATGCTTCATAAACGCCCGTTTGACTGCTTTTTCGCCAGTAAGCTGACTACGGAGCGGGTCGTTAATCTAGCCTCACTGCTATATACTAGTTGGAGGTGGAAACAAATATCGGCTCATTAAGTCACGAGGCTTATAACTAACTCGAAGTTCTTTATACCATAGAAAGGTATTTTCTGTGAGATTAATGCGAATCTCTTCCGAGTAGGGGAACTGTTTCATTATTCATCTCAGCCAATACATTCATCTTATACAACATGAAAACACAATTGAGACAGGAAAAACGCTTATTTTCTTACTAAACCAATTTACTAATCCGTGGAATGGATTCTTCTCAATCCTCAAAAACTCAATTGAAAACTCTAAATTTGATATTGTAGTCGGGCATCAGCACTCGAAAACTTACTTATTTCAATCACCTATCAGAGAAAATAAAATCCGTGCATTGTGCTATACGGCTACAACAGGACTCGTTCAGCAGCCAACCAAAGTTTTTTTCATCACTAGCGGATCATTTTTGATTTTAACTACTAAACAAAATCACTCACTACACTTAAAATACTTTAGTCTTTGAAATGTTCAAGTCAAATTTTCAGAAAAAAGCTTGAATTAGCAGAAATATATGTGATGAGTTTTTACAAACCCTAAATTTCCACTGTACGTATTTTCATCTGTTTTCAGTGCGTTGAAGGAAATTAAAAGTTTTCAAATCAATTTCTGTTAACACGAAAAAATAATACTGAAAATGTCTAATAATTCCGACATAATGCAAAGACTTCGCTTTGCCAGAGACTTGCAAAGCACTAAGAATCCCTGTAAGTGCAGGGAATTTAGACATTTAGAATGTTTTATTAATTAACACCAAACTTAACTCTACCCTACCAAAAAGAATAGGAGAGAAACAATTCTTTTGCCCGATAATTCGCCCTGTCCTCGTCTAATCCTATCAATTTTAATTAATTAGTTATTCATTTGTATCTTCCGTCTCTCTCAATTTACTAGCGGACACGTTATTTACTCAACGGAAAATTCGTTAAGTATTTACTATTTTTATTATTATTTTAGGTTATTTGCCATGTAGCCGTCATCGTTTTATTCTCAGTGGGAACGGAGCGTCGAATTCGAATGCTATAGAAAAATAATATAGTAGCGTTCTCACGAAATAAGTAAAAACTGCTGAATGCATTAAAAAATGCTTACTACCCATACACGCGGGGCTATCATTTCAGAACCTCTCTGTGAGAACGGAATGTCGCGATTTATTCCTAATTCGAGGAACATGCATGGGTAAGAATATTCATGTTCATGGGAATGTAATGCAATAGTTTATGGGAATCAAAAATGTTTCCTAATTTCTTGGAAGGCCTGTCCAATAATCAGTGAAGGAAATGAAATGATTTTGAGCTGATTGTTTTTTCATCTTGAGTTGTGCACATCATGAAGTGCACAGTTCATGACTAAAATTGTATCCTCTCAATACGTAATAAAATGTTGGTGCCTTGGTCACTCGGAGATGACAAATACAACAGTTGACTACATACAACTCTGAGAATAGAGTGATGCGCGTTGCTCCGTTGTAATTCTCTCTTCGTACGTGGCGCATCGTAGGAAAAAAACGATAGCAACAAGCAAAAGAATAATTGAGAGTCCCATAAATGTTGGTTGGATTGCATCTCGCATCGCAGTGACGCAGCAGCGATGATGCGGTGCGGTGATGATGGGAGGGAGAGTAAGTAGTTCGGAAGGTATTTTTTTCAGCAGGTTTTCTATAGCAGCCAAACAGATATTAAAATGTGCTATGTTTGTTACCGAGAAATCATACGTTTGTTGTATTGCGTTGCGATTTCGTCAATGACATTACTCCCTAGTTCTGTTATGATTAGTGAATGGAATATTTTCCTCATACTTATTTGGGTAGTAACGTTATGGAAGAGTGAGAGGGGATGGAGTTTTGAAAATCTTTGAATAATGCTTGCCTTGCATTTGAACTGGTTTTGGATGCATTATTGCAGATTTTGATACTGCATTTTCACGTTTCAGTGCTGCGATTTTCAGGTTTTAGTGCTGTATGCCAATTGTGTTGAACCGAATATATTTGTACAGAAGTACAGAAATAACCCCGAGAGGTAAAATAAGGCTTCTTTAGCAAAATCTTTAGCAAAAATTTGTAGAGGTTTGTAGAATTATCATTCTTATTAAACATATGCTGGCAACGACATTTTTATTATCACTGGACTTGCTTATTCATACTAAATTCAACAAGGAACTTGGAATATAAGCATAACAACTCAAATCTTGTTTTTCCTTCCTTTTCAATTTTCTATATTTCTGAGTACAAATGACATGAAGTATTTACAGATCAAATTTGTAACGGCTAATTTAACAAACATATTTACCCTAGTAAAAATGTTATGCAACTTAAATCCAAACAAAATATGGCAAGTGTTTTTTACGTCTAATGCCTGATTAATACCTGATAAAATCTGCAATATTTTGCAAATCATTAAAACTTTTTCTATCTTTCACAACAGTTCGAAAAACATAGAGGAGAAACAATTGGTATGATAAAAAGCTTATCGAAGCTTTTTTCCTGATTGGTCTGATTTCAATTAGTCGAATGTTCGCGGAATACCAGTTCAAGAAACACTAGTTAGGGCCAACAATAGTGGTCTTAAAAGGCTTCGCGGTCATTCCACAGCCCTCCGACCGAAAAGCATTGCCACAACGATTATAAGGTTAGTTCCAGAGCTATATGCTCTGTACTGAAAACAGTTACAGTTTGAACCTTTGTTTTTATTTGTTTTGGAAATATTCGAACTGTTATTAAAATTTGTATACACTTGTAACAGTAAGGAAAAAATTCTTAATACATATTTAGAAGAAATTTGTTTTGTAAGTTCTCCGTACGTCACAATTGAATCAGTTGTAACACACCCTGTTGACACAGTGCGGTTCGATGGTTCGATTTTGGTAACATATTTATTTGCTTTCATTGACCACAGGGGGTTTGTTTCTGAAAAGTTGGTTGGGTTTGTAACGACAGATGTTGTTTGGCCATAATGGGTCAAGTAGGAGAAACATGCTGTTAGTGATAAATCAAACGGGCCCGTAACATCAAAATTGCACAAAAGCTTGAAAACTCCGAAATTCAAAGAGTAGTAAATCTAGAATTTGTTTATATTAAAATGTTGATCTGACTTAACACCAACTAATTATATGTAAGGAATAACCCATCGTGAAAAAGTTGAACAGGTTGTTTATTAGACACGACCGCAGAGTTAACCTAGAATATGACAGCCTGTCTTAAGTCAATGTATTTCTTGCAATAGGTTTGGGAATACACTCAATGGGGTTAATCAATTTAATGGTCTCTCTGTTCCAGATGACGTTTACCTCTACAGACGGCACCGGTAACGACAAAGAACAACAGCAGAAGCTATGTACAGTTAAGCAGTTTCACTTGACGCCATATCCAAAACAAGAATGAAATTGTATTGTTTTGTGGCTGTCTTTTGTATCAAGTTGCACTGAGAAAGCTTAATTTAGGCAGTGGCTACGATGAGGGCCAATAGTGCATTCCCGGTAACCTAGGTTTAATACGAACAATTTTCTGCAGTTTGCAGTAGCGTAGATAATTTTAAAACTGATCGCTGCAAATAGTAGGACTCGAGCGAAAAATTATGTGATTCAGGTTCACTGGCGCAAACATTCTTCAAATAAATGTAAAAATACACTCAGTAAACTTTGAGGCTTAGTTGAAGTCAAAAGAGGTTAATAATGTTTGTCAATGCCATTTATCGACAACTGAATATTGTTTTTTGACATGGCAAATTTTTGATTTAGTTTTGATTGATTTACTGTGTAAAATCAACATGAGATGATTTATTTGAAACTATATATGATAATTTTTATCGCTATACTGCTAGTCACGCACGCTATATAGCTAGCCACGCACGCTGTAGATATGCACACACGCTATATAGTTAGCCACGCACGCTATAAACATGCACAGACATGCTATAGACATGCACAGACACGCTATAGACAAGCCCAGAAACTATATAACCATGCACACGCAAGCCACGCACGCTATAGACATGCACGCGCTATATAGCTAGCCACGCACGCTAGCGACACACGCTATAAATATTCACACACGTTATATATGTGCACTACACCCTGAAAGATGGTGGCTTCTCAAACCACCTGGCGGTGCGAGTCTCATTTAATTTCTGGCTGTATTCACCCAACGATATCTGAATTGAATTACCACTGGTGGGGTCCAACTCAGATCAAAAGGGAGCCGAACTGAAAAAGTTAGGTTCTGCAGCTAACCACTACCGGCGCCGCTGTTGCCCGCTGCTGCTCCACGCCGCCTTTGCCCACTGCCATCGCTGCTACTGTCAGCCGCTGCTGCCTGCTGCTAGTAAACTGAGATTGCTTGAGGAGAAGCAGTCTCTTATATAGCCCTACGAGTGCATTCCTGGCTAACTAGGTACTCCATTCTGTCGTCCTTTTTAGGGAAAGGCAGCAAGCAACCAATCAAAGGTCGACATTTACGTTTCGACAAGGTTCAACAATTTTCAATAGTACAATAACTCGAACAGTCAGATTACAATTTTCTGCATTTGGACGGTTGCTTAAATGATTTTCCAATCGATTGCTGCAAAAATGACGGAAATCGGTTGAAAACTGACTGAGTTTAGAACGTTTGAAATTGGACAATTTTCGTGACGCTCTCCATGTTTTCGGTTTTCGAAATTGGATCCCTGTATTGAAGTTGAACCCCTATATATGTTGCCGTAAGACGTATTCTACGTCAGAAAGATCAATTTTGTCAATGATCAAGGAACAACTTTATTTGAAATGAAAAAATCTCTCTCTTTCTCCAGCTCGGGGAAAACTAATAGTGTCAGAAGGATCGTAGCTCTAGCCCCGCAATTGTCCTGTACACTCAACAGTTGGCTGCGAAGTCTGTGTATAATAAACAGAAGTTCAAATTTCAAGACGGAATGGAGCACCAAGGCATTGCTTCAAATTATCAATACACAAAATTTAAAATTGTCAAAAAAGTTGTTTAAGTTAATATTTCCGAAATCTCATTTTTTGTTATGAAAACACTATAAAAGGTTAGCTAAATATTTGTTGTCTGATCATGGCAAACTGAGAGAGAAAAAGTTACGATGGCAGTTCGTAACGTTAATGACTTTTGGCCGATAGCTACAATTTTCCACCGCCGTGCGTCGGAAATTGCCATTCTCCGCCACAAACATTTGCCGAACTTTTTCGGATACATTATTTTTTCTTAGCCCTTTGTCCATCTTGACGCCTTATACCGTCAAAAGCTTCTAACCAACTAGCAATTTGCACTTGCGCTTGCACCTACCAGCTACCACCAAAGAAAACCCCGTTGAGTTGAGTGAGAGTAGGAAAACACGAACTCTCTTTTTTGAAAAAAAATCCCCATCATTGAGTAAATATTTACGATCCAATTTCTCTTATTCATTACTTGTTCATAACGCGACTAACTTTATATTCTCAGCTGTGCACATAGAGAATAACATATATTGCGTGCTCCCACGATGAAAAGTACATCGTAAGAAGGAAGGCGGAGAGAGTGCACCAGTAACGATTTTTTTTATATGGTGCTCTATTGTGATCTTCGTTATTCACCTACCATGGAGGTCTGTTTGCAAATGTGCAAAGAATAAGAATAACTCGCACACTGACGACGATGTCAACGCATCATAGGCTTGGTTTATACGTATTCATTAGTCGCTAGAAGCGATTTTTTTCCATCGGTGCCAATAATTGCCATACATCGACAGCACTGCAGTGGTTACCAATTTTGCACGTAAACAACTACAGCGGATACCTAGGTAACCTACTACGATGGTCTGCGGGTACGTTTATTCATGATAGTGTGATTCGTTCATAATTAACAGTGTGATGAATATGGGGGCGTCGTGAGATGAATAATTGAGCAGTGATTTAGGTTTTGAGATGGATATGGAAGCTTTGTGAAAAATGGTTTGTTTTACAAAATTTAGGATGAATCTAACTAAGTTTGCTAAATATACCATGCTGGGTGATTCCGTAAGAGCACGTGAGCATATTTTGTTTATTTGTTCAATGGTTTCGTTAATCTATTAGTGTTTAAACCGTGCGTTCTTCGTGTATATCGGCTCAATGAGATGAATGATGGAACAAACACCCTAAACCTCAAAGAGGCTAAAAAGTCTTTCATTTTCTGCATTGTCAATTGAAATATCTTCATGTGTTGGATGTGACGGATTCCTGGAGTATTCTTGTGTGCCATAATTCGTTAGAAGAAGACAAGCACATTTGATGACTCAGCTTAACTTAATTTAAACCTTAATACCAACTTTGCGTAAAAAAATGTTCAGCGTTTGCTTTGGTTTTACAACACCCGCATCGCATGACATATGGGTTGCATGATTCGGACGCGGAAGCGGATGTTGATTTTTATGCGGTAGTTCCGCACTTAGGGATTCGGTTGTATATCCGTATATCCGTAACGTACCTTATTTAGAGCCATAAGACTGGCATTGAAATGTTGATCAATCAAGTAAACATATTACTCTAGATAGAGATAATGTTGAAAAAGTACTTTTTTACGGAAAAGCAACGGTTTCTTCAGGGTACTTTTCGCTGTACCATCGGTATTTTCACCAAAAGTTTTGCTCGAACGCGAAACCAATTGGGAGGTAGCCACTAACCCTAAGTGGGCGTGAGAAAATAGGCCAATCGTATGAATGATTTATGGGGATCTGTTGAAAGAAATAGAAAATGGTGGTGATAAATATCATATCACGAAAAATGTGTACATTATAGCTAACCCTCTCAACGTTCTTACGTACCTCGAGATCAGAGATTATTTAATTTTTTTTAAAATATACCCCAGAACAGTGAAGAAAGATGTAATCCTATTTTTCCACCCAAACTATCATCTGTGTGGTACAAATTAGTGTAGAGAAAAATCGAATACGTGTGTACCGGTCCAAATGTATCTACACATGTGGCAACACTGTTTGTAGTTTTAATCACATATACGTCGGCAGTTATTCACTGAACATGTTTTTTTTCGAGTCTTCTATATTACACTTTATTTGTAGTAGTTTTGGCTGCACAAATATTTAAGAAATGCTAACTTTACTTAAAAAGGTAAGCTTAACTAATAAACCAGTGAAACAATGAAAATATAGCCGCTTGAATGAAAGCAATCCCGGAGAACATATCTCTCAGTCCCACAGAGCCACCAGTGACGGGTCGCGCACACGGTTCGCAATCATCTTCCCGACAGACCAGCCACGCACGGCAGCAGTCAAATAGCAGCAAAACATTCCGTTAGATAACGTTGCCTGCTGTCGACTGTCTGTCGCGACGCGGAATAAAATGGTTCCGCTATACACTCGTGCGAGGAGTTTTTTTATTCTGATTTCACCGATTTCCCCAGCACGGAGTGTCGAGGTAAGCGCGCTATCTGATGCACGACCGGAAAAGTCATTCGCCGTTAGAGCGTGAAATGTAATTTTATCATGTTTCGCCAGATTGTACTGATGCCACTTTATCCGATGTCGCACCGATTCTGCGGGTAGCGAAACTTCAAGCGGCGGCGGTTGTGCGCGGTAAGGCTTTCGCCAAATTTGAATATATAGATGTCATCCCAGGATAAATCGTCTGCTGTACTACAAGTCGATGCGACAGGTACTGGCATCCCAACAGTTCCCTGTGTGTGTGTATTTCGAACCGAATAAGCCACAGATTGCATGATTTTGGCAGAATGTCAAGAAAATGGGGAAAAAACTGGCATTACAAATCCGCTATTGGATCAGCTCCAAGGGTGTCTCATTCTGCTTTTCTGATATTTTTTTCCTGCTTATTTCTTGAGGAAAAATGGACTGCAAAGCCCCGTGACGACTTGAGCTTCTCAATACTCGCGGCGCCCCAGTCGCGACGGACGGAATTCAATTTCGCTTACTGCGCGCTGACGACGGAAGGGCAAAAATAAAAAGAACGCGTACCTTCCCATTGTATTTCTGCGTTTTGCATGGTGACTTCATGATAATAATTTGGCACTGTCGTTTCATTACACGCGAGTGAAGTGGAAACACGCTTGATTTTCCCGGGTTGACACCACCGCCACGGTAAGGCGATCCCAGGTGAAATGTGCGTAAACAGGAGTGAAAGGTGTTACGGAGTTAAGCGAGATTTGGTGTTTCCCCTTTTTTATTCCAAAAGTATAAAAATTACAATGCTACGGCACGGATCAAGTGTATTGTCATGAAATGGGTACCATTTTTGTGGTTTTTTATGTTTTCTCGATACAAGGTGACTTTGAAACTATTGTGAACCCTTCAGCAATTTTTCAGATGTGTATGTTGGGGTTTAAATTCTAACAACAATCTTACCTCTTACTCTACGAAGGTGGAAAGAAAAGATAAGAAAGCAGTAACAAATTGAACTTTGTGTGCAAGCCAATCTCAAGGAATGCAGATAAAATTTTACAAATCTACGCGTAAAAAATAAGTCAACACATTACTAGCTTGAAGCTTTTTCAAAAAAGCTATTAGTAAAGTATAATACCATTTCTACAATTCGAGAGCAAATCCAGCTATCCAAGCAAATAAGAAAAAAAGCTACAGCAAATCCAAACAAAGTACACCTTATTAGGCAAAACTTGTTTACACACGAAGAAAAAGAAGAAAAAAAAAACTACTCACAATTCAACGACGGTCATGCCAGGCTTCCGAATAACCATACTCCGGGCTAGGAAAAACAAACATTTACCGATCAAATCTTCCACTCCGTTGTACAACAATCAGAGCAGAGCCAGAAGAGATCCTGAGCTGCTGCTGCTGCAAACGATGGTAATAAAATGTCCTTTCTCTATTTATTTTGCTCGATTAATAACAAGGAGTTGAACAAATTTATTTGAAATAAAATTTCTTCTCCCAGGAGTCAGCTCTTTTCCATAAAGCGTCGTTTTATTCCGAGCTGCAACCGTTTGCTGTCTGTACTCCCACGTGCCACCTTCTCCGTCTACCGGTGACGCAGTGGCGGCATTTCGTTCGCTAGGCACGCGAAAAAAACCGGCAGCAATTTCTGTCTGCAGACCATCCTGCGTGTGGTGTACAGCGGATGTCTTATGATGATACTCCCTCTGTTATATTGAATGAATGCAAATTAGCATTTAGCTTCAAGGAGAGACGGTTTTCTTATCGCCCACTTTCATACCCTTGATACCGGGAGACTCCCCAGACGGAGCCGATGAGAAGAGAAATGTTCAACAAGATTTTTGATTGACGTATCATATAATTGCTTTCTATTAGCAATTCCAGGGAGGAAAATTTCCGTCACTTTCGCACGAGACGCTCAGGCTCTAGGCAAGGCAGGAGAATCATAACAGCATTTTAATGTCTAGCGTTTCTAATACCGTACGCGCTATTTCTGCAAGTGGCTTTCTGCTGAAGATGGACAGCTTGTGCGTTCAAGAGCCTTCGGAACAATCTATTCATTTGGCTTTTTGTTTCCAAGCGACGCATCTATTTCTGAACTTGTTTGTGCTCAAACCCAACTTCAACGTATCTCCTCAGTGCTTTGCAATCAGTCAAGCAGAGGCAATCCCTGACTGCAGCTAGAGAAGCCACAAATCGACTGCATAGCAAACTGGAATATTGGATTGAGCTGGGGTTTCTTCGTTTAACTGATCTGCTTTTTCAAGTAAAACCTCAACCCATTTAAGCACTCTCGGGGGAATTTGAAGTGTATTGTAGTTTAGTATATTATTATTCAGTATGTTTATTACCTTGAATTTTAAAGTTTTTTTTTTGAAAGCACGTATCAGTATCCCTACGATAGCGTGTGCAAAGTTCCACCCAAACAAAGAAAGATCAATTCTGGAAGCATAAAATGACATCGTTGATCAGAGCGAAATAAATTCATTTATCTTTTGTCAGAACCGCCTTATTTAGTGTTTGCCGACAATGAAAAGAGTTCAAACTGAAATACAACTTCCCGCAATAAGAATGTCAGTGTTTATTTAAACAATTTTTCCGCCAATGCAAGCATTGGCTTCGATTCAAAACGGTATATGAACACAACGCCACAAACGCTGCTAATGGCTGTTCAAAAGTGGAAAATGCAAAAAGTTTCCACATTTCGATCGAACTTGTTTACTTCCTGCTACCCGTGCCCCCACACCGGAGGGTTAGCTGAGTTGCGCAGACATTAAATCGTAAATTGTTATGCTAATTGCAGCCACCCTCCTGGGCCGCCATACAATCGGGGACAGCCGACCAGTAATCCATTCTACTACCTCCCGGTTATTTTTCCCACCACTCCAGTATTCGAGTTTTAAAAAGAAACCGACAAGCTCATTAAGCGTTTCGTGAGCGTTGCAAAAGTTTTACAACCGAGCCAGAAGTGTGGGACCACTCAACAATTCGGGGAGGGCATTTTATGTTAATATTTGCACTTTACACTGTGTCGCGTCGTGCCGCGCGTCGCTTAGAGCAACTTAACGACGGGCTGGATTGAGCTGGCTGGTAGAGGCGGCCCCCTAATGCAAATACCGTTAATGGTTTACCGCGGTAGGCGACCGATAAATACTTAATGTGCCCGGAGATTAATAAAACAATCGCTGTAGCCTGTGGGAGATGCTTTGCACCACGGATTAACAGCTAGTCTCTACGCAAGCGAATTGTAGCATATCGACTTTAATTGAAAATCTGACTAGTTTTTGACGTAGAATTACGTCTTACGACAACATACACAGGGGGCCAGTTTCATTACAGGGATCCAATTTCAAAAACCAAAAACATCGAGAGCGTCACAAAAATTGTCCATTTTCAACCGTTTTAAGCTCAGTCAGTTTCCAACTGATTTTCGTCATTTTTGCAGTAAGCGATTGGAAAATCAACCAAGCACCCGTCCAAATGGAGAAAGTTGTAATCTGATTGTTCGAACTGTTGCACTATTGAAAATTGTCAAGCCTTGTCGAAACGCAAATGTCGACCTCTGATTGGTCGCACAATGCTTCTTTCCCTAACAAGGTCGACAGAATATACCTAGTTGACTAAGAATGCGCGCTTTGTGTTTTATGTATAATTCATTCCATGACTGTGCCGATACCACACGGACTGCTGGATGGCAGCAGATAACAGAAATGCAGCACTTACGCTATTGCGTCTTACAACAAAACGGTTATAGATCGACATCACAATTTCCACCTTCATACTAATGTCTACCGTCGGCAGCATAAAACATGCACGATCTGCTTCCATGCGACTTTAGTCATATCTATTTTTTCAGTTATCGCAATCCACAACGTGCAAAAAATCTATGTCAGAGCGGATATTGCGCGCTATCTGGACCATGAAGCATTTATGCGATAATTGAACGAAATTTGCAACTACAGCAACCAGGCTTTCTCAAGGCTGCTAAATATATTTGGAAGAGCATAATAAATGGTTATTACTAAATTACAACTTAGATTACAGTTTGATGCTGCTGCAATTGCCCAGCAGTGTGATGTATATTACGATTCATTAACACTGTGCATCACAAGCGGTATATGCGAAACAAATCCGATTCCAAACAGAAAAGTTCAGCCAGTTCTGCTCACGGCGCTGAGTCCGTTTGAGAAAATTCATAACACTTCATTAACAAATATGTAACGTCTTAAAGAAGACGGTTGTTTCGAGAACGGAAACATCTTCTTCCTTCAAGCCGTGCAACACACGATACATGTTATATTGTTGCCTTCATAAGGCAACAATAGGTTGACAAGAGGAATGTAACAATTTACTTGGAGCAGCAAACGTACGGCGGTCGAACCTTGCGGCAAGTGTAATAGTAGAACGTTTGTTGTAATCCGCCAACCGGGAAGCAACCGAAAATGTTTCTCCTTACGAGGTTTGACCTGTTGAGACAAATTTCCTGGCTCCTTTGTCGCTTGCCTCTGGTGCCATCTCAATGATGATACATTTGTTGCCAGTTGACGATAAAAAAATGCGCTTTCGCGCTCAAATTTCGCTTATATATCGACAAACTGTGAGCAGCGTAGCCCATCCTCTTTTTTACGTACGTTGGAGAATGGCATAACTCAGCGGTTCTCAACCTGGGGTACGCGTACCCCTGGGGGTACTCGAAAACCTTCAGGGGGTACGCAGAAAAAAAAATCAGTAATGGCGGACAAAGCGATTTTTCTTTATAATGCTTCATTTGTTGTTCATTCTTGCTCTTAAAACATGACTGTTAGCAATCAAACAAACCATAGATGAATCAGAAACCTGAATTAGACTACCACAACATGATCTACCCCTACTATCTCCTACTTTGCAGGAACATTCCAAGCCAAGGTGTACAATCGATATGAAAAATACCGCCAAGGGGTACGCGGACAAAAAAAGGTTGAGAACCGCTGGCATAACTGGAAATAATTTTTCCAGTTATCCCAATCCACAACGTGCAAAAAATCTATGTCAGAGCGGATATTGCGCGCTATCTGGACCATGAAGCATTTATGCGATAATTGAACAAAATTTGCAACTACAGCAACCAGGCTTTCTCAAGGCTGCTAAATATATTTGGAAGAGCATAATGAATGGTTATTACTAAATTGCAACTTTGATTGCAGTTTGATGCTGCTGCAATTCCGCAGCAGTGTGATGTATATTACGATTCATTAACACTGTGCATCACAAGCGGTATATGCGGAACAAATCCGTAAATGTCAATTTACTAAGTTTCCATCATTACAAACCAGTCACTTCTTACAGCATCTCGATCATACTCATAGTTCATAACAATTTACAGAAGGGGCATCTTTGCCAATTGAGGATTCCGGCCTTTCTCTGGTTAAACTCCGTCTTCTTACAGTATCAAGAAATACAAACAATCTTCATATTCATATACTTGACTATGGATTTCGACGATACCTTCGGAAAATTAAAATTCTTTCTGCTTTGTTTTTTTTAAACATTTAACAAGGCTGAAATTATTAACTGTTACTGCACAGTTTAATTGTCTGGTAAATACAACTAATATCAAACATTTATGAATTTATTATACGATTTTTTGTATGTTTCTTCCAACAGAGACGACTTAAGCACATCGATTAGTGCGTTTTCGACGTAGAATTATGTCTTACGGCAACATATATAGGGGTACAAACTGTAAAACCGAAAGCATCGAGAGCGTCACGAATATTGCCCACTTTCAAAAGTTCTGAACTCAGCTAGTTTCCAACGGATTCCGTTTATTTTTAAAGCAAAAATAATATACGAAACAAATACAGAAAAATATATCGCTTCACACCATTAAAATGATTAACCCTAATCGAGTGTATTTCCAAAGCTATAGCAAAAAATTATTGACATAAGACAAGCTGTCGTAATTCTACGTTAGCCTTAATTTGATTAAATTTGATGCACACCTGTGCTTTATGTGATTCATTACCGTACCTTATCATTCGTAGCGATTTAAGCTTGCTTGTCGAAAATTACACTAACTTATTGGCTATAAAAAGAGCTTATCGCAGCAATTGAGGATTGCAACTATTTTGTCGAACATTGCGAATAATTTTATTTGACATTGTTTCTAATGTTTCAAAACCATTAAGTCTATGTAATTCGAGTAGACCAAACCAAGGAGGACGCTTCAAAAACATTTTCAGAATTTTATTCTGAATTTTTTGAAGCGCTGTCTTCTTTGTGGAACAAAAACTTGACCAGATCGGTACAGTATAAAGCATTAGTGTTCTAAAAATTTGTTTGTGAATCTAAAGCTTATTCTTTAAACAAAGTTTAGAATTCCTGTTAATGAGAGGATGAAACAGCTCGTATGTTTGATGCATTTTGCTCGTATACTCTCAATGTGCTCATTGAAAATAAGTTTTTTATCGTAAATTAGTCCCAAGTACTTAGCCTTGTAAGACCAACTCAAAACAACCCCATTCATCTTGACAAAGTGAGTATTATTTGGCTTGAGGAAAGAAGCCCTAGTTATTTGAGGAAAAATTATCAATTGAGTTTTAGAAACATTGGGAGAGATTTTCCACTTTTGCAAGTAGGAAGAAAAATATCTAAACTTTTCTGCAATCGACTGCATATGACACGAAGACTTTTTCCTTTTACGAAAATGCTTGTGTCATCGCAAAACAATGACTTTGTGCATCCTGAAGGTAAATCAGAAAGATCGGAAGTGAATATGTTGTACAAGACTGGACCCAAGACTGAACCTTGAGGCACACCTGCTCTGACAGGAAATCTATCAGGTTTTGAATTCTGATAGACAACCTGCAGAGTTCGATCAGTAAGATAATTTTTTAAAATTTTGATTAGAAAAATTGGAAAATTAAAAGTTAACAATTTTTTCCAGTGGAATAACCTTCAGATTTGGTGCCCTCATATTTTTGAAATTTCTAATGAGTGATTACATCTCATTCAAGTTAGTTTCAATTATTTCAATTAAATCTGGGAAGAAATTAAATTACTAGACGTGTGATTTTATTTTCAATTGGAGATTTTTTTTTATAATTTTACATATATTCTAATGAGTGACAAGTTAAATTATCGATTTCTTACGTTAGGTTAACGTCTATCAGGAAGTTAGGCACCTAAATTTGAAAATCTAGTAATTCAACTATAGAAACAGTGGTCAGAAATTCATCGCTT
This sequence comes from Wyeomyia smithii, assembly GCF_029784165.1. Classification (NCBI taxonomy): domain Eukaryota; kingdom Metazoa; phylum Arthropoda; class Insecta; order Diptera; family Culicidae; genus Wyeomyia; species Wyeomyia smithii. The sequence continues at coordinate 26,217,835 of NC_073695.1, read as the reverse complement.
AAGCAGAGAAAAAATTGCTAGTATTCTTATCAGGTTTACCGAGGTTTTGTCATCAACCGATCAGAAATTCTTTCGCGGTTGAGTTTTTGTAAAAAAACCAACAATTGATTGAAATACAATAATGAAAAATTGATAAATAACATGGATTGTTTAAATCATACCGAACAACCAATCACTGCCTTTCTCCGCCAGTACAACCGGTCCAACCGATATAATTTTGGAGAAGATTTGTTATTGTTGTTGTTTTTTCACTCGATATAGTTTACACGCCATGCATATCGGAAGTTTAACTCTCAGTGGTCACGTATAAAAGCTCTCGCATGTAGAAATTTAGCCTTCATTGTATAACCGATTACTGCAGCAAGACCGGTTTTGGCCATAGCACCAGTTTTGACCATGATAGAATAAAATTGATAATTGTGAAAAAGTATCTAAAATTACTCCTATTTCGAAGTCTCCTATTGAAACTGCTGATATTATTCGACAAATATATTACTCACTGTAGCAAAAAAATATGCGTATTTTACTCTTAATAAAGGAACTAATTATACTCTCCCAGGTTTCCTGTATAATCTAACGTTTAGGTAATTTGCAAGCTATTTTTGATAGAGCATAACCTTGTTTAAATTTGTCCATTTCTATAACCAATTTTGTTACCAGCGTCAGGCACAACTTACTACAGCAGATGAATGAAAAAATAGACATTATGGTATGATTTTTCTCTGTAATTTTAAAAATAACAAAAGTTTCCAAAAACGATCAACGATCCATTCTTGGCCACATATCAAAGCAATTCCATAATTCATAATCCTGATACTGGCCATATGTAAACAAAACCATGGTAACGTATTAACATTGATGCAAAGCATGAAACGTACGGATTTTTTCGGGCCGTCATAAGACATCGCATGCGATTAGTGAAAACACAAAACTGGGTTTGAATAAGAACGATTGCATTATTACAGCAACGGTATTTGATATAATATATCCGTTCCGTATACAATATCCATTCTCTATTTGTTCAGATTATTTACAAAACTGAAACTTCGGTTGTATTAACCGAAACTAACGCTTCGGACTTTTAACCTGGTGACTATAGTTGGTATACTATACGAATAAGTTTTTATGTAAAAAAAGCAAAGAGCGGAAGCTTATTAATAAAGATAAATGACAGGCGAAAAATTAACATAGAACAACGATGTCATGTCAGTGTTATTAAATATCCTACTCAATTTAAATAAATTTCTAGCTCGAAGTACTTTGCGTAGCTAGATATGTGTGAATATAATATTATTATTTAGTTTGATTGATAGATATTCGGGCCTTTCAGTTAGTTTAATAACGAGGATTTTTGGTGATAAAATATATCTACAGGGTAAAGTCAAATTATAGAATAAATTAAACTGATTCAATTACATATTTTTCGAAGGAAGAAGGCCAAATATCTCACATTAATAACATACTATGGCCAAAACCGGTGCCTTTACCCTACTAGAAACTGCCTCGACCCACAGCCAGCAGAGCAGGCGATTTATTCGATCGCAGCGTTCCATAACAGACGGACCAACCGGCAACGTAGCATTGCACTTGCACAGCATTGCCGGACATGTCCGGACATGTTAGTAATATTGTCCGAATCTTTCGTGTCGCATCTGCTTTTAGCCATTTGACCACTGCTAATAGCTGTGCGTGCACCGGTAGCGTTTGTGTGTATGATCATTTGTTTGCTTGCTTGCAGTGTGTGCTGACTTGCGGAGGATAACAGAAGAAGTGGAATCATCCTGTATCATCGGAAAATGGCAACCCTAAATCAAACAAAAGAAATTTTTTTGAGGAATACCACAACATTTTGGAATGCTCTAAATCATAATTTAAATATTAATATATTTTTCTGTCACTTGCCAAAACCTTGACAGTGTTTGGCGAAAAGCGTGTTATAATGGGACACCCGAAACAATGTTCAACTCTAAGAGATGGCGCTGTAGTGGTAGTGGTAGTAAAATCGAAATTTCAACGAGCATTTTGCTCAATGACCGAAAAAAATGCTATTAGTTACTCTGTTTTTATATTATTCTAACTCTCTAGTACTTATTTTTACTATATTCAATCTATTTAAATCAAAAAACTTGATTTTGCTGTACTACTATATTGAGTCAACGAAGTTGTATAAGAAAATCAAGTTTTTTGATAAAAATAGATTGCATAAAGTAAAAGTAACTAATAGAAAGTTAGAACAATATAAAAACAGGGTAACTAATAGCAGTTTTTCCAGTCACTGAGCAAAATGCTCGTAGAAATTTCGATTTTACTACCACTATCACTACAGCGCCATCTCTTAGAATCGAACACTGTTTCGGGTGTCCCATTGCTGTTTTTGAAGTTATTGAAATTATAGTATTTTTTAAAACACATGGATTTATATGCTGGGATGGAGCAAACCTAGAATTGGTTTTCTCCTTTGTCAAGCAAATTTCAATCTAAATACTACGGGTTGTATGAAATGGTGACGTAGGACAGATACAAATATTGATTTTAACTCTCGTTGAACATATTTCACTACACCTGTTATACAACGTGTATCTAACAGAGGTATAAGGGCTCACCTTGCTATCGTGTTAAAGAATAAAGTTGAATTCTCTACACGCAGTTTTTTGTATCAAGTTGAGCGTAGATTTTTGCATTGAAGGCGTGGCCACGCAGTTTAGAGAAAGAGAATCGAAACAAAACACCTTCGACACTACTGAGTGATTTTCATGAAAATGATTATTAAAAAATTCATGAATACATAAAAATTTCACACTAGTATTAGTTGCGAAAACTCTCATAACTCTTATCTTAAAGCATTTATAGTTCTGAAAAAAAAAAACGAATTCCATAATATTCAGCTAATGTGTGCTACAGAACGCTGATGATCGCACCACCGGTAGCATTGAATATTTTGCTTGGCCGCGCATAATAAAATTTGCTCTCCGCTGTGCCAGCAAAATATCCAGCAGCATACTATGGTGCCTGTTAATGCTGTATGCAAAATAAAGGTAATGTGCTCCGATATGCCTGGAAGTTGACTCGTATAAGCTTGACCTTGGAACTTTTCAACTTTTTTTCACCATTAAGCAGTAAAGCAACAATGTTAAACATTATATCAAACAATTGTCACACATTTTATCTATTCACCGAAACATAAATGACTAAGACGCATTAAGTCGTTCGCTTGCGATAATCGTTTAAATTCTGACGCAACATTTGCCAGTTTCATTTTCAATGCTACAAAATGTAATCTAATATAGAAAACAAAGACGTAGTCCTATGTCAAAAAATTTTGGTTGAATTGTTCCAGTCTTCAATTTCAAATCGTTGCGTCTAGTATGCTGCTTAATAAGAAGTGAAAATTATACCGAATTCGTTGAATCAATCATGCTCTGCTAATGTGGCGCCAGAACAAAAAAAAATTGCTCAAGCACCTTGCACAGGCCTAATCGAATGTTCGAATGTTGATAAAATTGAAAAAAAAAACTTCTTCAGCGATTCGGGGAAACTTTGAAGAAACATTTTCTAGATGATTATTATTTCAGACAAACGAAAAACAAATAATAAAACTGAAGATATGTTCTAACAATTCTTTTTTAAATGGCTGATTGAATTTTTACAGGATGGAATAGTTTTAAAACTTTTTTTCGAACGAATAATGGTACCAGTTCAAGGACAAGGAAGCTCGAGAAATACAGCAATTGATTGATACTGTATTGAGTAAAATGGTTGAATCCAAAGTTGCCATTTAATCCAAAATAGATTTAACATGTCCATTGACTAATTCCGTTTCTTTGGACTCACGACTTCGTTTTATTGTTTGGTAAAGTAGGCAGTGTATATAATTTCAGGTGAATGCAAAACATGAAACGAGAACTGAGGATATGAATTAGGCTTTGAAAAAAATATTACATTCAATTAAGAGACTCGAACGCGCAATCTTTGATGTCTCTGGCATGGTGTTTTATACAGTTAAACTACTGAGGTTCGTACCCAGAGCCAAGATCGTGTCGCCGTCTACTATTGGGTCCCGTTCTTAACTTTATCAATCAACTACATGCACTGCCTTTTGAGAGTTATATTAGTGACTGAGAGAGGGAGTCCCTCTCTCTTGGCCAAACAAATTTATCAACTCATCCTTAGAATGTTGTCGAAATTAGTATTCTTCTATTTTAAGTTTGTTTGTTTAATATGAAAGAAAAATACATGATACTAATGTGAACACATTAACTGAGAAACTAAGTTCTTGCTATTTGACAATAGATGGTGTTAGCAGTGAATGCAGGTCGATTTTGACAAATGGGAAATTCCATAAAAGATGTCCAAAATTTAATCTCCCAGCTGGTCTAGAGGTACGATGCTGGCCTAACAAGCCAGTCGTCGTATGTTTGAGTCCCGGTTCGGGAGAGACTTTGAGAGAATCCTCAAAAATTCACTTAAAAGCTCTAAATTTGATATTATAGTTGGGCATCTGCACTCGAAAACTCATTTAATTCAACCACCTACCTCAAAAAACCAAATCCGCGCATTGTTCTATACGGCTACTACGGGACTCCTTCAGCAGCCAACCCAAGTTTTTTTCATCACTAGCGGACCACTTTTTATTTTGATCACCGAAAAAAATCACTCACTACACTAAGAATACTTTAATGTTTGAAATGTTCACTTTGAAATTCCAAAAACAAGCTTGAATAAGCAAAAATATATGTGTAAATTTCTACAATTCCTAAATTTCAACTGTATGTATTTTCATCTGTTTTCACTGCGTTGAAGAAAGTTAAAAGCTGCCAAATCAGTTTCTGTTGATACGAAAAAATTATACTGAAAATGTTGAATTATTCCGACATAATTGACATAAATCGACAGCACTGCAGTGGTTACCTAGGTTACCAATTTTGCACGTAAACAACTACAGCGGATATCTAGGTAACCTACTACGACGGGCTGAGGCTACGTTCATTCATGATAATGTGATTCATTTATGATCAACAGTGTGATAAATATGGGTGCGTCGTGATCAGTGTGTCGAACAGTTGACATTTTTGCATGACACCGTATCGAAAAGTACTGTTGCCCCTCTTGCAAACTGCGACAGCAGCATTGAACTGTACGCTTCCATATTTGAGAGAATCGTGTGACTAGAAGCCAACACGGATGGTTAACGATTCTCTTTTGTGCCGATCTCCGGCCGCTTCGATATCTCGACTGTCGCATTATGTGAATGACAATAATTGGCAATCATGCCAAAATAAATAATTTCTATAAATGTACTGCCGAAATATATCATTAATCTTATACCAGAAGATTTGAATCCCAACTTCTAAACTTTTTCATTCGAAAATACTTAGTTTGCTGCAGCGAAAGTCTCATCCAAATTTAGCATATTTAAGCAAAAGCTGGACAATAAAGCATGAATCTTACAAATTCAATTAACGTCTTCGGACCCAAATAAAAATCGATGCTAATTAAATTCATTTTACTTCAATTTGTAATAAATGCAATAAATAGCACAGACAGCTACAGTCACCCGAGCCAGAGATTGTCTATACAATAACAACAATATAAAGAGAAGTGAGCGAGAGAATTGTTGTTCATATTGAATTCGTGACAAAAAGCAAGAGATAAAGCAGATCGTATGAAACTTCGGTAGCGGCTACTGTCGCGTAGTGTTTCATTCCACAGTGGTAACTACAAAAATCTTGCTGCTGTCGTGTGAATTCTGTAGCGTACCAGTACATTTCCCCACCCTGGTCGTGATATGAATAATTGAGCAGTGATTCAAGTTTTAAAATGGATATGGAAGCGTTGTGGAAAATGGTTTGTTTTACAAAATTCAAGATAAATCTAGCTAAGTTGATTAAATATACAATGCTGAACGATTTTATAAGAGCACGGAAGCGTATTTTGTTTATTTATTCAATGATTTCGTCAAAATTTGGTGTTCAATCCGTGCATTCTTCGAGAATATCGGTTTAGTAAGATGAATAATGGAGCAGTCCCCTACACGCTGCAAAGATTATGCTGTGTGTTTGGTGAGGCCAGGACGGTTTTATTTATTATGATTATTTTGAGCTGTTGAAACCGAACGATACTATCACCGGGGAACGATATCGACTTCAATTTATGCGATTACGCCGTGATCGCGCAAAAAATTATCAAAATACTAGCGAAAGTGATTTCACCGCATGAAAACGGTCGGCTTCGTACTGCCAGAGCTGCGTACTACCTCAACTGCCACATTCCTCAGATACCAGAGTTAGAACAATTTGGAAAAAAATTAGTTTAAAACTTTTAAACATATTTTTTTTGCCGAAAGTCCTCAAACTTTTATTCATAATTTTAAACATTTTTAAGAAAGATATTTTTTTTTCTCAAAACTCTGCGAGGAACAGATCTTATTGGCAAGTGTTTTAATAATAATCAAAAAGTGTTGAAATTTCCAAAATCACGAAAGCGTCACAACCTTGAAGAACGAACATAGAATTGGAAAAAAGGTGGCAAAATGTTGTTTGAAAATGAGAGTGAAAAAGTCACCAAAAAGTCATCAAGAGACATCAAAAAAATTTGAGAAAAATTGTGAAGAAAAGCAAAATAAAATCAACAAATCCTCTGACATAAATAACACTGGTCGACAAAATGAAAAAGAAGTGTACTCCAAATGTTCAAACCGCAAAAAATGAACGGTTCCCATGAATTTTGATGCTCCTAGCCATTACCAAAACGCATTAACTTACGTGAGAGTTCGCATGGTAATTGCTCGCCGGGTTCGTCGCTTCAACGCAATCTTCACAAGGAAACTCATTTAAGTCTTTGAAAAAATGTTAGTGACTAGGGACACCTAAATTCACAGGAATGGTGGAATTTGAGCTTTTGGAGTGCACTTGTGTAGTAAAATGTGTAATAGAGGAAAAAGTATGAAATAACTATAAAACTCAATAATTTTCCAAAAAAATCTTTCAAACAAGTTTACAAAATTTGTTTTAAATTATACTTTTACTGGGCTAACTTGGCAAGTATGTTGATTGTTGCAAATATAATTGATTATTGTATTAGAAACCGATGTAAAAGACAAGGTGTACTTTAGTGTTGAATCTTCGCGTTTACTATAACTATTATTCGTATCGTCTGGATATCCTTTATGCCTTGGATGTTTCTTATTGGCCTGTTCACATTTTTTATCTCAATACAATAGAGCAAATACTCCAGCTTTTGGTTGTAAATTCTATCTTCTTGAATTCTTTTTATCAATCTTTAAGAATATTCAAAGACCAAAATATCATCAAAAAATTCCAAACTTTGTCCAAAGTCCAAATCAATAAAACGAACTCAGTCTATAAAATATTTCTGATGAAAAATCATAAAAGTCGTCCCAAAGACTTTGAGAAATGACCAAAAATTCCTTAAAGGCAGACAGTATGTGGAGCTAGGGAGGCGAAAAATAAGCCGACTTAAAACATGATACAGACTTGGAAAAATATAGATGCGTCCCGTCTGAATTCGGTATATTTTTCCAAGTCTGTATTATATTTTCATTTCGCTAATTTTTTGCTTCCCCAGCTGCACACACCGTCTGCCTTTAGTTAGTTAAAAAAAAAACGACCGAAAATGTTCTGAAAAACTGTACAATTTCACAAAATAACACAAACTTGACGTTAATAAAAATTCTTGAAAAATCGGTCAGAAGATGTTGGAAGAAGTCATTGAAAGTTGTGAAAAATAGCAAAAAAATATGAGAAATCACCAAATAAGCTGCTAAAGCTCGTAAAGTTTTCGATCGAAGGTCCGAAGAAATCATCAAAAATAGATACCGCATAGTTATTAAGAGATCGTGAAAAATTATTATGAAATACTTTGGAAAAATATGTTTTAGTTTTGTCACGTTGAAAGTTACTTTGTTGTTATAATTGTGCATATAGAGAAGTGTCACAGTTGTAACAGTTTTGAAGTCAATGAAAGAGTCTTAAATTCGTCTAAAATCGCTATACGTTATCAAAAAAATTGTCCAATCGGTTCAATAACAATAACTTTCAATAACCCTGCCAAATGCCAATTGCCGAAAATTAAAAAAAAAAATACTTTTGAAATTGTTCAGAAGTTAGCTTAAATTCATTTAGCCGTGAAAATATTTGATTTTTTTTCAGGATTATTTAGTACCTTGATAAAAGTTGCGTTTCTATATTGAATTTCGAATAACAATGCTGAGTAGAGTAATTCCAATTAATTGATAATTTCTCTTAACAGTCAGCAAATTACTTGCTTTGATGTTTCTTATTTTACTGGATTCATTCGAAGGAATTCGACTGAACGAGTTTCGTTCGCCTTGGCAGTTTCGCAAACAAAAAGTGGTTTTCAAACATTTGTAAGCGGTCGCCGGAGTGTGCACCCGGAAGTGTCCATCACAAATTACACATTGATCGGGGACGGCGCAATTATCGGCGAACGAAGTGAACCGGACAATTAAACGCACCCTTCGGAAGTGGAAGTCCATCCTGGTGATACGGGATGGACGAAGTGTAATTGCGGCAGTGACGTTCCGAACCCGGATTCCTTTGTTGTTTGCAATCGCAAACGGACCAACGCGAACGCCCCGTCCCACCTGTTTAACGCGCCCGCCTCATTCTATGCGCCTGACAGGATACTTACTGAGCCGTGACAATTTGAACGCATCCGCCGTATTAATTACGTCAACGTAGGCCTGCAGCTCGAATCGGCGTGCCGTCACGTTTAAGTTGTGGTTTAGCATGGCAAATTTGAAGGCTGACTGGATCTCATCCGTGCCCTGCTCGAAGATGGCACCTGTAAACGAAACAGAAACGCTTGATTAGTATTGCGTTTACGATTGGTGACAAGGTTTACCACACAATTAAACAGTACAAGCAGTTTTATTGCATCATTACCAGCTATCGGGAAGTGTTGAAAGTTTGTAGTTAAATCGGTTCAAGCGTCCCTAGTTAAATTTACATAATTATCGGTAGAATATAAAACTTCCTTTTCATTTCCGACTACTAGGAAACAGAAAAAAAACTCTTGTTATTTCTTTCTCCTACATAGGAAATGACAATGTTCTTCTTACTTATAGTTTGTCCTACACAACAGCAGCTTTGGCTGCCGGTTGACCCAATTAGTAGTCGGCTTTGTCATACCATTATCCTGGGAAAGGTGGATGATAGGTACTTCCCGGCCAGTGTGCTCAATTCTAACACTACCATGTGAGCCGCCGTCGATGTTACCTACTTTTTACTATAGAGGAATTTCACGCGAACTCATCTCTATTGAGTTGGGTAAACCCTCTCAGACTTTGGGAAATAATGTGTGAGAAATTGTTTGAATTTTCATACATAAAAAAGTTTAGTTCAAGAAACTGAAATGTAGTTTCTCATGTAATTTTTTTAGATGAGGGATTTTTCCAGCTAAAAAAATTTTAAATTCCGTAAAACGTGATAACATTGATCATTTTTTTCACTTTTTCGTGAGTATTTATATATTTTACAACAGAATTTACAGGTGTCGTATTTTTAAAACCAGTACTGGCATCCTTAGGACTTGAGAAGTTAGTTTTCAAAGCCCTTCGAAAATCCTGAACAATAAAAACATTTATTTTTCGTTGTTGTTTCAATTTTCCTTATTTGGGGTAACTTTGATCAGTTTCAATTATGAATAGTTTTGAAACCTTTTTGAACTAAAAATGTTAGATAATGCTTTGATAACATGTTTAGAGACGCTTCCCGTTCTCCTTGAATGCTTTTACTACGAAGGATAGTCCTGTCCTTGCATTTAGCCGCGGTATGTACTGCGAGGCATTTTTATGCCATATGTAATTTAATCTTTCGATGATGAAAAACGTAAACGGTGGTCGCGAAAGTTGCTAGAAGTATTTTGTAAGTCAACAATCGTTGTAAAATTTTTGTGTTCAGAAAACGTATGTTGATCTTATATGCAAGGCCTTTTCAACAACGGAAGTATCAATAGGCCAGCTCTAACCTCTTACGTTCTATGCTCTGGCCAAGACAACATCCTGGCGTAGGGCAGGATGTTGTCTTGGCTAGAGTATAAAACTGGACTTTCTTAAAAAATATAAACTCATTAACATTGAATGTAATAAATTTGACAAAAAAAAATTTTCTGGTTGATTGAGAAAATTTAATAATGAATTAGGAAAACATGTCAATGAATACGAAATGTTCAATATTCGACTAGTATAAAGTGCTTTTTCTGGCACTTACTGAGAGTAAGAAATATAACGATCGAATTAATTTTAAAGTTTGGTCATCAAAACAATGAAAAATTTCAACCAATACAATATTGTTCAAACCTCGAAGACTAAGATGTTATACTCAATTTTAGCAAAAGTAATCACGGAGCAGTTTTACTTCAACTATTCATGAGAAGGGTTAAACTGATCAATGTTACCCCGCTGATCAATGATACCCCGTTTTACGGTTCCACAAAGTAGATTTTTTCGATTTTTTTAAGGTAACACCAGATCTCGAAGTCTTGCGTATATGTAAGACATTTGGCAACAAGGAAAAATCGATATCAACATTTTCATGAACTTTTTATGAGCTTTGAGGCCCTACTTCCCCGATTCCGATTGAGCTGAAATTTCACATGGGAATTTTTTCAAGTAGACGAAACTTCTAAACCCTATCGATAGACGATATCGATGGTGATTTTTTTCTCATACATCTCGTTGGCACCCTATTGTGTACTAACAGTTGGCTGCGAAGTCTGCGTCGAATAAATAGAACAGCACGAGCCACTTCTGCTTTACTTCAGAACAAGAAGAAGAAGAAATGGCTGTTATGATGAAGCTCATAATAACCAAAAAAGTTATATTAACTTAAGATTACTTCGAGTCTTTTAACGTTAATTTTTTTAATAAAAACGTTATTGCATACCAGGGTTGTTACGGATGTGATTTTTCCGACATCTGTAGATGCGGATGCGGATGCGGATATGTGATTACGGATGCAGATGTTGATGCGAATGTGGGGCAGATGCAGATGTTCATGCGGATGTTCCGCATTTGCGGATGCGGATGCGGATATCCGTTACATCCCTATTGCATACGGTATGGTTTTCCCTGAAAACTCAACTTTACTGAGCGCTGAAAATTTCATTTTTTTTCAACGATTTCTTCTGTAAAAACTGTTTGTTTAAAGACTGACAATGTGAACAAGGAACATTAGAAAAAAGACGACTGTAACGTTTAATTTTTCGTTAGAGAAATACAGCATTTCAGTCTTAGCGGTTGATCATAACGCTACAATATTTTATGTCCGACGTTTCGGCCTTTGGACTTGGTCTTTCTCAGGTGATCTTCTAATTGATCGAAAACATTTTTTAAAATACATTAAAAATTTCTGATTTTTTTTAGCTTCCAGTGACCAAAACGTCAGACGAGAGAGTGGGTAACTACTCTCATCTATTCATAGGGTATCTCAGTCGCAGAGTTCATTTTCACTCATAATCATCGCGTGCGAGGGGTAAGCAATTGTTTTCTCTCTTAGTTTAAGAGGGAGCAGTTTTTGTTAATTTCTTCATTACTAAATAAAATGTTGGCCAAAGAACAAATCATTTAGGTTCACATTGAAGCCATATTCTAACCGATTTTGAAATTGATGTTATAGGAAGATTCAGAACTCACCATGGGTGCGTATTCTGCAGAATGTTCGATTTTATACTGTTTTTGATGCACCCCAGGCTCCAGAGTGTTGAGAACTAAAACGCAATTCTCAGTTGTTCGCCGAGCAATTTATTTCACTTATTTTACGTGTTTGCAAGAGGTTCACTGAGTTTCTGCCCTGTCAAATTAAGAGTGTTTATTCACCAAAAAAACAATAACTCAGCGCTCTCTCTACAGCAGAAGGTATAACTAATAACTAATAACTAATAACCAATAACTAACAACTAATAACTAATAACTAATAACTAATAACTAATAACTAATAACTAATAACTAATAAATAATAACTAATAACTAATAACTAATAACTAATAACTAATAACTACTAACTAATAACTAATAACTAATAACTAATAACTAATAACTAATAACTAATAACTAATAACTAATAACTAATAACTAATAACTAATAACTAATAACTAATAACTAATAACTAATAACTAATAACTAATAACTAATAACTAATAACTAATAACTAATAACTTATAACTAATAACTAATAACTAATAACAAATAACTAATAACTAATAACTAATAACTAATAACTAATAACTTATAACTAATAACTAATAACTAATAACTAATAACTAATAACTAATAACTAATAACTAATAACTAATAACTAATAACTAATAACTAATAACTAATAACTAATAACTAAAAACTAATAACTAATAACTAGTAACTAATAACTAATAACTTATAACTAATAACTAATACTAAATAACTAATAACTAATAACTTATAACTAATAACTAATAACTAATAACTAATAACTAATAACTAATAACTAATAATTAATAACTAATAACTAATAACTAATAACTAATAACTAATAACTAATAACTAATAACTAATAACTTATAACTAATAACTAATAACTAATAACTAATAACTCATAACTAACAGCTAATAACTAATAACTAATAACTAATAACTAATAACTAATAACTAATAACTAATAACTAATAACTTATAACTAATAACTAATAACTAATAACTAATAACTAATAACTAATAACTAATAACTAATAACTAATAACTAATAACTAATAACTAATAACTAATAACTAATAACTAATAACTAATAACTAATAACTAATAACTAATAACTAACAACTAATAACTTATAACTAATAACTAATAACTAATAACTAATAACTAATAACTTAAACTAATAACTAATAACTAATAACTAATAACTAATAACTAATAACTAATAACTAATAACTAATAACTAATAACTAATAACTAATAACTAATAACTAATAACTAATAACTAATAACTAATAACTAATAACTAATAACTAATAACTAATAACTAATAACTAATAACTAATAACTAATAACTAATAACTAATAACTAATAACTAATAACTAATAACTAATAACTAATAACTAATAACTAATAACTAATAACTAATAACTAATAACTTATAACTGATAACTAATAACTAATAACTAATAACTTAAACTAATAACTAATAACTAATAACTAATAACTAATAACTAATAACTAATAACTAATAACTAATAACTAATAACTAATAACTAATAACTAATAACTAATAACTAATAACTAATAACTAATAACTTATAACTAATAACTAATAACTAATAACTAATAACTAATAACTCATAACTAACAGCTAATAACTAATAACTAATAACTAATAACTAATAACTAATAACTAATAACTAATAACTAATAACTAATAACTAATAACTAATATTTAATATCTAATAACTAATAACTAATAACTAATAACTAATAACTAATAACTAATAACTAATAACTAATAACTAATAACTAATAACTAATAACTAATAACTAATAACTAATAACTAATAACTAATAACTAATAACTAATAACTAATAACTAATAACTAATAACTAATAACTAATAACTAATAACTAATAACTAATAACTAATAACTAATAACTGATAACTAATAACTAATAACTAATAACTAATTACTAATAATTAATAACTAATAACTAATAACTAATAACTAATAACTAATAACTAATAACTAATAACTAATAAATAATAACTAATAGCTAATAACTAATAACTAATAACTAATAACTAATAACTAATAACTAATAACTAATAACTAATAACTAATAACTAATAACTAATAACTAATAACTAATAACTAATAACTAATAACTAATAACTAATAACTAATAACTAATAACTAATAACTAATGACCAATGGCTAATGACTAATAACTAATAATTAATAACTAATAACTGATACAAAAGTAATTTTTTTGCGAATTTGAATTTCTGGTTTTTTGAAAAGGTTTTAGTTTTCCTCAAACTAATTTAAGCTGCAATTCATTGTTTGTTTTTGAAAAACCAATTCCGGTATCTTCCACTTGCTGAAAAAATTTGATTTATTCCAGTTGATGAGAAAAAATGACTTTTACTTGGACTATTCGTTTCAAGTCGTTTGATAGTTGCTTTTTTGAATGCCCTCATTTCTGAGAATGTCTCGAATTGTTTCATTTTTCGAAATTTCGGATCATAGTATAACGTATTTAGAACATGTGAGTAGACTATGTTATCAGTAAGTCTATAAGCCTACATTTCCTTCAATCCAAAAGTGGCCACTGATTCTTATTTAAAAAGAAGGTTTATAGCTAATTAGAATTTACTTAATTGAAAAATGTACCACGAAATGCTGGAAATAATGAAACTTTCAAGCAATTCCGGACCTAAATAAAAATTTATTGCAGCAGAAAATTTGGTTGTGAAATCATAAGTTGGTAATATTTCATCAAAAAATGTGTGCTGAATTCCAATATATTTCTTTAATTTTGAGAAACTTGAGATTTCCCGAATTTTTGCACAGCCTTACCAAAACCTGCCTTTTTTTCAATGACTGGGGATACTTTTATCTTGGTAAATTTGCGTTGTATTTGATGTGGATCGAAGGCTTGAAAAGTGGTTTTGGTTTTTTTTTATTGCAATTTGATATGTCCAACATTCCTCTGTTTGTCACGGAAATGGTTGCGTCAAAAGGTCATTTTCCTGTTTCATAGAAAAAAGATTATTAATTTTTCGAAAATAGGTTTTTGAAAAAAAAAAAAACATCATACCTATTTTTCTGAATTACAAAAGTTTTTCATATTTTAACGACTCACGTTTCAAAGAGCATAAACTTATTGTGTGGAAAAATTTTGTGATCGTTTTTAACAAGGTATCTAGAATGTTTTCCGCAAGACACAAAGCTGCACTGAAATCGAATTGAATACTGTCACCGGCTGGGTGAATTAACGTGAAAACCCCCATAGTAACGAGAGTGCACCATGGTAACTTTCACCGTCTCCAGTGCTTGTGCTGACTGCTTGTCTCATATCCCGATCGGTGCCAGATGTCCAATAGGTACTTTTTTCTTCCCTTTCCACCCCACCCGTGGTGTTGCTCTCGTTTGTCGGTGGCTAATAAACTCGAACGAAGCAGCGTGTAGCTAATACCCGAACAACAGAGACGCACATTGTCACACTAAAACCTAGTACCATCATTGGACGAGGAACATTTCGAAAAAGCGTGAAAAATACTGCCTTCAGCACTTCCCGGATAGGCCATATAGCCAAGTGTTGTGGCGGATGCTGCCATGGTTCATCTGCATATGCAAATAGCTATTTGGCACCAGAACCGTTTCGGTACAGTGCGATAAGCTGAGTGACATTGAGAAAGATGCTGTTGCTGCTGCTGCTCCTTCCCGTTTGCGGCGTTATCCTGTTGGGCTGAGTGGGTGCAGTGCCATCGTCTTCAGTGCTCCGAGAGCTAATCCCGATGGTAATCAAAAATACGGCACGCTTAGCACACTCCTCTCTCTCTCTCTCTGTTGCCAGCCTTCCGGTTGGTCTGATTTCAAGTTTGCTTTCTTCTATTCTCTGCGAGATTTATTCCGGCATGGATGGAAATTGAACTGCCATTCAGTGCTATGTTTAGGCCTTTTTTTCTTCTTTCTGCCATCTATAGGCGGCGTACAACATCGAATGTCTAAGTGCTGTTCCAAGTTCTGGTCGAAGTGAGTGGGGAATTCGATGCAAACAGAAATTTTCGGTTATGTAAATTTTCGGAGTGTTTGCTCAGCGAACGAGATTGAAATGGAGTGGGCCGAGATATTGGGGGAAAGGGGTCTGGCGGGAGTTGTTTTGTAGACAGACAGCAAGTGATCCCCGAGGGACCGGGTGGTCCTTATTTTGGGGTCCACCTCTGGGGGATACTGTTCATTTGATTTCTCAATTTGATTTGCCTAAATTTCCGTTGAGCGTGGCATTGATATTTGGAACTAGTTCGACACGGCTGGCTTATTGGTTCGGTTTCGATGAGCTTTTTTGCACAACTACCGGAAAATCGTACAGTTCATTACAACCCTAAGAATTCTTTTAACAATGGAATTTTCGTTATACAGTATTCGCGTGATTTTTTTAATCAACATTGTATTTCTTCCATATGAAAGCTAAGGAAAAGTTTAAACGTTTCTCAAGTCCGCAGTAAAACCATTTTCTAACTTAATCTTTTAAACAAATTGTAACTCAAATGGCACGCATAATAGAATCGATTCTTTATTCTACCTTCATTGATTTGTGAGTTGCAACAGAAAACAATTTTTTGAAAGATTTCTTCATGTACTCTGAACGGCATACTTTTGCGTAAAATTTCTCAACATTCTCTGGTGCAAAATCCTACAGACATGAGCACTACTGGGGCCCTTGGTAGATGGTAGCAACAAACACCCACTACTATTCCTTTAGTGCAGCTCAAAATGCGATAAGTTATTTTTTGATCTCCACTTCCAATGATGTGATCCCGGTGTGCCGGTAGTTTCCACCAACTGCGCCAGTAAGTAAACGAGTATACACACCCAGACACACTCTTCACTGGAAGTAGGTAAACTACAGATAGTTTTCTTTCTTCATTTTTGCAACAGAGAATTCCAAAGCTCCGCCCGGTCAGCTTGGCGATTTAATTTCAAGTGGAATTTTCTTTCAACATATTTTTGCACAATCGAACTCGAAAAGAAAGTTTCCTAAAATACTTCTGCCGCTTGCGACGAGCGAACAAAGAACTTCGGTATTTATTCCCCAAACAGTCTGCGGATTTTGTGTGCAAGTAGTTTCATCGATGGAGCATAATCTTCTTTTTGCCGTAGTGCAGCAACAGTTGCCGGATCAATTTACTTCCTACCCGGTCCTCGGTCCTCACATCCATCCATCCGGGTCGCGGTAGACCAGTTCTCCAAGAGCAGGAAAAAGTTCACATTTTCCACTGATTCAGATTCAGGTTGTGTTTCTTCTTGGCTTGTGCTAGTGCTTGTGCAGTTTGCCCATCGGAAGACGACAGTCCAAAGCTCTTAAAATATTTTATCTCCAGCAAAGAAGCCCCTCGACACAGATTGTGTCTATGTCGGTGTGTGTGGGCGTATTTGTGTATTTCTGTGTGGGCAAGTTGGAACGATTCTACAGTTTAGTTGTTTTTCACCGGTGAAAAGCTGGGAACAGTTAGACGATGAATTAGTTTGGCTTTCAGGAGGGGGAATAATTCTCATCTGGAAATGCTTTGAGTTGCCCGCTGCCGGCTACGAATGGCAATAATTTAAGTGTTTGTAAGAGGATTAGGGATTACATCACACCAAAAGCCTCAAAGTCGATTATGGAAGAAATGTGTCCCCCATTCCCGGCTGCGACAAATGCAGATTAGTTGTGGCTGGATGCAGTTTAAGCAGACTTTTCCATTAGTAATATTGCTCAAATTCAACCCATTGCCTAATAAATAAATTGAATAATTGAATTCTAAAAATCTAAACGTTTGCGTTAACCTATTCACGACAGTTGTGGTAGAAGATTGGCTCCGGTACCTTCCGCCTGTGGTTCTTCTGTGAAAATTTAATTGTTTTAATATACTTTCTGATACTCTGGAATTTTTGGGTCTGGTGGCGGCGGGAATGTTTCCGAGTGGGTGATGAATTGATTTTCTCCAACCCGTCTGCAGACAAAAGTTTTGCAATGTGGCTGAAGTTTCCGGTAGGTTGACAGAATTGTAAATTATACAGCATATTTCATTTTTAGGAAGTGGAACATTTATTATTCACAGTTTTTGAAAGGGTCGCTCTAACTAAAGAACGTGCCACTGGTGACCAACTCCGTGTCATTTATTAAGATAAGTTTAAACTCTATTTTCTGTTATTGGTACAGATGACTTCAAGACTCGTTCATGTTGGCTCATTTTAGGAAAGTTTTTTGGGGAAGATAATTCAAGTTACTATAAGATTGATGCGACTTTGTGTGACTCAATTCAAGCGATCCAGATTGTTTTTGAATCATTTTGGACATGAAAAATGTTTCTCGAGATGAGTGGCGCGTTACTTTTATATATTTTCTTTGAGAATTTTTCATCAAACACGAACCTATACTTGCCTGGTATATCGTCACGCCCAGTTGCAATTAGAAATTCTTGATCGGAAAGTTTGTTGCAATTTATTTTTACGTAGGATTTGTCATCTATCAAAATACATTCTTTGAATTTCGTTAAAACTTGTTAGTACGATTCATGGCCACCGAATTCTGTTTTGAGCGTCGATTCGGATATTTGTTGGATCTGTAAAACCTATAGCATCCTCGGGCGAAGATATTTCGCGTGGTTTGACAGTTAACATTGTACCTTTTAATCAGAACTGACGACTTAACGCACCTCAACCTCTTCCTTCTTAGTTGTTGGTTCCTGGTCCCAGTTAACGCACTATAATTATGGTATTCAAGGCATTTTTAATCAAATTTGGACCCAGCCATTTTAAGTTTTTCAGGTGTCAGGTGCAAAAATTTTTCACGTCATTTGAGCCATCTATATTTATCTCTAGTTAGACTTTATGATTAATTGGACATCAGCTCAACGTCATCCAACATTCGCACCGTGTAGCTACTTTTTCACATATATTTACTAGATACGGCACAAAGTAAAGTTACTTTCGTACCATAACTTCATAGCGCCAACTGCTAAAATATGCGCATACAAAATTTTTTTATCAACGTACACTGTGTCCAAAGCAGAAAACGTGATCAAAATTTTCATGACCCAAAAAATTATTTTAGGAGTTGTGCTGGGACACCGACCAAATTTGTCCCATTCATTATTCTACATTTAATAGAAGTTGCAATTTTGTGATCATTCCATCTCAAAGTGAGGAACCAATTTTATTCTTCTATGTTTTGCAAACAAAAATAAACTTTGTCCATCAAATCAACCTTTCCTAAGGCACCTCCCTAAAATAGAGAATAATCAATGGAACAAATTTACTGAAGACACAACAACTCTAAAAAAAATTCCTGGGTCGGAATTATTTTCATCACGTTTGTGCAGTTTTGGAAACAGTGTGCAATGGCCGTAAACAAATGTATGGGGTTGTGGTGTTGAAGTGACTTCTGATTTCCTGCTATGAGAGCATCTCTAGGTAACTTTTCAGTGCAAAGGCAACAAACATAGTTTGTTATGAATTCTGCACACAACTGTTCGTGTATGCAGACAGACGCCAATTAATAAAATAAAAAATCGCGCTGCGAAAGGCTGGGATTACAAGTCAATGACTGTATGCTTATAATCATTTGATCTACGTTTTTGATGTCTGCGTTAGGGAAATAAACTAATCATTTGGAAAACTTAAAACAGTGTTTGACCTTGATATTTTTCTCAAATTTCTACGACCCAACAAGAAAATTGTGATAATAATCATCAATTATAATAGAACCCCCGGTATTTGAATTATCCAATAACAAATTATTTATTACATGAGGCAGTCAACGCTACTTCTGAAACTTTGCACAGTACACACTTTAAATTTATTGCCGGGTCTCCGTAATTTATTGCTGAGAACGGCACCACTGAGTGCTCGGTTAAAAAAATCATAACAGCTGTTACATTTTTTCGTAAATCTCGGTTCCTCAAACTGAAACTTCGGCACAAAATATCCGAAATCTGAGATATCAGTCAGGTTGGACAGCTGTCACTTTTTTATAAACCAAGCACTCAGTGGTGCCGGTATCGGCAAAAAGTGGTCCTTTATGAAATCAGTTGTTTCTGTTGAGTCACGACTGCTGTTTCAAAAGGACTAAGCCAAAAATGTTACTGATGAATGAAATATTTTATCTCAGAAAAACAGTTTTATTGATTAAAATAGCATCCTCGGTAAAGTTAGGTAATTAAAATACGGTTCCAGAAAAATATATACAATGTAAAAAAAATTTTTTTTGTCAAACATTACAAATTGTCACAATATGATTCGGGACTGGCAACAAGGCAAACTAGGTGTTGTGCGCGTTCTGCCTCAACATAAAATTATAGTGATTAAGGCTGTTTCTCGCGGAATAATAATGAATCAATTGGTGAAACCACAAAGTTCCGGATCCCCTGATATATAGTAACGTGGAGAAGAGCATCAACGGACCGCTCTGGACAGAATAAGTATCGTTATATTTTAAATGTGTTTGTTTTTTTTTTTTGAGGTTCACTTGAACCAGCCACAAAACTCATCGACCAGGAAGTGAAATTTGATATGCTCGCAGCGCCACCGCCGTTTGGTGGCGGGTAAACGAATTAGCTGCCATGGAAAAGTTGGGCAGATTCGAATCTGTACACTAACAGCGAGGACTTTCTTTAAGGAGAAGTTGGTAAGATCGTTCTAAACTGTATTGAAAACATCAATTAATATTAAATACGAGCCACTAATGTAAATTAGTCTGGAAGTGTGAATACAATGCACACTGGGCCAGAAATGGAATCTAGCGGAACGAAATTAATAGCGCTCTCAGGGTTTGACCAATCGGTTTCCGATCTTCTACCAAGTTTCTTGGTATAGTTAGGGTTTCATTTTGCATGTTGGAATTAGTTCGGAATTTAGCCGCAAAGGTGGCATGGCGATGTTAACTTCTTTCTCTTACGCGCTAGAGCTTTGCGGTATTCCAAAAGTTGTAGATCTGATCTAGCATGTAAGAATAAAAAGTTGGTGTCGATGCGCCATCTCTGCGGCCAAATCGCGAACTAAACTGAGCGTCAATTTGAAGTTCTTATCACACTGAGAAACTTTGCTGAAGACTGCATATAGGTTGGATGAAGTATCAAAGTACTGGGCCGTGTATTCCATGCAATAAATACATAGAAATTGTATTTTTATATGAAACCTATGGTTATATTCAAACTGATATATCACAAAAACACCAAAAAACACTTCTTTCAAAATTTCAGAAAATGAAGATTTTTTGATGGACAATTTATAGAAAAAATCATGGCTTGCTAATACTAGCTACCCGCTGAGACATCTACTTCATAAAATTATGTATTTTTTTCGAATTTTGTGTAATATTTTCAGTTAAGTACTTCAAAAACTTCTGTACTCGGAAGAAACCGACGTAATTATTCGATTTCTATCGAGAAAAAAATTTTAAGAAATTATTCAGAGTGAACTCATAAAACTATCACAAAAAAAACGTGAAACTCAGACAAAATCGTTAAAAACTCGTAGATCTCTGAAACTTGAAGAGGTAGAAATTTTGTATAGTGTGTAAAAATTCATGGAATTCAGAGATCTACAACTTTGTCGAATACCGCAAAGCTCTAGCGTGTAAGGGAAAGAAGTTAGCATCGCAACGCCACCTTTGCGGCTAAATTCCGAACTAATTCAAACATGCAAAATGAAACCTTAACTATACCAAGAAACTTGGTAGAAGATTGGAAACTGATTGGTCAAACCCTAAGAGCGCTATTAATTTCGTTCCGCTAGATTCCATTTCTGGCCCAGTGTGCAATGTTATGTCCAATAGATATAACAACGTATCCATGCGGGGCTTAGTGTTTATGGAGGCGATCTCGGAATGTACGTGTATTGCCAGGCATTCTTGAAATGGGTCGTTGGATGAACACATGAGCTGTCACCTTTTATCTCCAGGGCTAAAAATATTTGCATCTTTATATTATGTAATATATTAAAAAAAAGTATAAATCAGTTTCAAATAGAAATAGATGCAGATAAGTTTTTTTTTTCATAAAAGCACTGCCGGCCAGTGGGAGATGAATTGTAAACACACTCACAATGAATTAAATCCGCGCGCAAGGTCAACACGCCTTTGTGTGTTCCATCATAGATGCCAACTGCATCGTACAATTTGCTGTACGAGTGTGGTGAAACAATGCTCTGCTGATTTGGCATGGCCCGTGGCTGGTTAAGGAGGAAACCGGTCACACATGATAAGTAGTTTTTTGTATTGTTTTTCTTGTGACGACATTTGGGTTCTGCGTACTTGGCTCGTGCGTCCAGAATAGATGACGAAGATTCCCTGATATATTGCGAGGATGGGAATCAGCTCGTTTCTAGCCTGATCCTTCCGGATACAAGTTGCCGAGAGTCGCTCCCAGGTTGTACCCAGAAGAATCCCCAGGGGCCTGGGTTGTATTTTTCCGGCCCGAAACAAAGGCATTAAATGCAATGCCAATTTCACGGGATCTGGCTAAATGGTTTGAAACCGTGATAGAGATCACCTAAGTTCGTCCGGAAAATCTGCGTGTTTCAGTGTTAAACCTTAAAAAAGCAAACGAGATTGCTGCTTTTGATTTTTTTTACGCAGTAATACCGCGTGTACATTGCAGCTTGAGTGTGATGAAGATCGACGGCGTCGTTACCGAGTAGATTTTGACCATCGATGACCTGCTTAGGTCTGGAACCGGCTGTTTTAAGGATTCCAGCTTTAAGCCGGTAAAAAACACTGGATTGCAATCAATTACATTCTGTATCGCTGGGCAAAGGTGTAAAAACTTCACCCAATCAGACTCGTTTCGGGTGACTTCCACCGGGTCTGCACTGCCGTCTGCCACTCGTAGATAAGGCCGATTATTCCGAGTGAAAAAAATTTCGATACTCCGGATAATCGAGTTCGGCTTGTGTTAGACACTCGGCGCAATTTTGATTTATGTCCAGCACAATATCCGTAAAGTTATGTGATAATTTCCGAGTGTCTTAAAACGATAAAAAGTATTCCATCGTTTAAACATTTTGCTGATCGCTGAAGAGTGCTCAGCACAATTGTAAATAATAATTTTGTATTATAATTGAAAAGAGAATAAAATTGTTTCTTTTTCAATAAATTCTAACTCTTTTAGTTTTTATTCTACCGTGTTCAAACAAGCATTTATGTTTAGTTAACATTGCGAAGTTTTCGTAAAAGAAATTCAAAAGGTGGACGTTTGTAAATATTTAATTAATAATTATTGTTTTAACTTTTTCTGGAGAGAATTTTTCTTCTTGCGGTGTATATTTTTTTCTGGAACGACATAATTACATAAATTAAACATGTTTTTTTTTGAAAATTTTAACTCTTTTGTTTCTTGTTTTACCGTCACCAAATTTTGACAGATTATAGTGAATATTGTTGTCCTGATGTTTAAAAATTAGTTTTTTTAAACTTCTTTTTGAGATATTTAATATTATGTAACAATTTGTTAAGTTTGGCAAATATTTTTTTCATGTGTATATATTTTTTATAGAACCGCAACTATATCACCTACAGCTTTGCCGACAATATTTCATCGAACAAACCGTTCTCCTATATAGGATATTTTACTCATCAGTTACATTTTTAAATAGGTCCTTTCGAAACAGCATCGTGAGTCAAAATGAACAACTGATACCATTTTGATATGAGAAAAAATAAAAGCTGATATCATTAAATGAAGTAATTAATAAAAACGAACATCTGTGGAAAATTTTAGCGGAAATTTTCTATGAAATGCTTCACACTCTGTTCAGTTTTATTAAAGCTATAGGCATTTAATATTTTTCATCCATAAAACTTTTAATTTAAAATATGTTGTGTTCGAAGAATATTGGCGCTAAAATCGGATTTTTTACATGAGTGTCTAACCTACTGTTATTGTTTTTTTTTTTTTGCATTTCGCAAATGTTTCATCATAAAAACCTAAATTTAAATAGCTCTGAAGAATATTGTTCACCTCAATTTTTTGGTAACATTGTCTTTTTGACATACTAAATTATCGGAGTGAATTGAACAACATGGTTTTTATTTAGATTGTGAGATCACGCCTCACTATATTGGTACATCGCTTGAAGATGCTTTCGTATCACTAGGAAGGAAAAGATGCAGCGCCGCAGAACGTTGCATTAGGCGCAGCTGATTTCAAACCAGCCGTTGGTTTTTGGCGGTATAGACAGTAATAAGTAGCGTAGTCGCGAGTAAAGTAAAATAACAACTTTCGGAACATCTTAACAACAAATCTTGGCATTTTGTAATCATTTTGTTTCTCTCTGTTATCTAAATATAGCATATCGGGTTATAGGATTTGGTTTGTCTGATAACCGGTCTGATAAACAAATGAGTTGTTTCTAATAGAAAACAAAATTGACGCTTCTATTGAATTGATCGAAATGTGGTTAATTAGCTCTGACTTGTAAATACTCTGTGTACATATTCATTGTTTCAGCGATCAGATAACTGCAGACAATCCGCAATCTATAGTCAATGCTTATATAAACCCATTAACTAATTAAAACTATTTCTTGTAGTTTTACACGCCAACGGATAGGAGTACTCTTTCACTGAGGACAAGTACTTGATTAATGTTTCATTCGTACGCGTTTATTTTTTTTTTTTTCAATTTGGGGGGCGTATAACAGCGTCTGATCTTAAATTGACGGCTGAATAATGAAATGCGGATTCTCGCCAATTACATCTATGACAGGGACCCCGTTGCAAAACAAAAAATCGTGGCCCAAGTAAGGCAGTAGGCTGAAAGTAGTCTCCTGCGCAAAATCCAAAAGTAATTTCAGATCGGAAAGCCTACTCTCAGATTGACCGAAATCGATCCGACGGAGTTTCTGGATCGGTGAACCAGTTGGAGTGGAGGCACAGCAATACGGTGCGAGACTAGTTGGAAACAACCACAGGTTCACCATGGGCTGAATTTTCAGTTTATATCTAAACTTGACAAGAATTTATTCATAAACTTCAAGGTGGCGTACGATTCAGTTAAGCATCCTTGATGGTTTCACATGGATCAAATCCGTTCGTGATGTTGGACGGTTTGAAGCAAGGTAGTAGGCTCTCGAACTCGTTATTAATATTGCCTTGAAAGGTATAGTACGGAGAGTAGGTGTGAATTGATAGCGGTACCATTATCTCGAAGTTTCATATGCTCCTTGGTTCTCCGGATGTTAATGAAATTATCCGTAATAATCACAGGACAGTGGGAGGGACATTGGTACCTTTTAAGAGGGAAACTGCGAGATTTGGACTCATCATCAACTCTATCAAAACGAAGTACCTATTGTAGCAATTTTAATCTTATTTTGAAAGAGCTTTATGCAACAACGCTTTGTGTGCTTTGTTTTCCTCCGCTATAAGCCTCCTACACAGCTCTCGGTAGGGCTAGTGTTAAGTTTGTGTATTATAATTTTACCATGCAAAACATAAACAACTTCAATGAAACTGAACACTTGAGCAGATCCGAAGTTCGCAAACAAGCTTTGCTCTAGCTGGGATTTAGCCATTTCGGAAGGACGCAAAATAACCCGAGCTTAAAACTTTGCCCTCACGCCGTCGTGCGTGCGTGTATCGTCGCCTTATCATGCATCACGCACACCGAAGGTAAATATGTACTTGAGCAAGAGCCTAATGTAAAATTTGGCACAAATTTGGTGGATGCCAGTGTACCGTGCTTCCGTAATCGCCTAGATTGCGTTAAACTTGGGCAGAGTTTTACCACTTTGTTTGCGTGAAGAAATTAAACCTTTAAAGAGTCAAGTGTATGGCGGAAGCCGGTCGTGCTCGTAAACTCAAACGGATGATTCATTTCCCGGAGTGGAAGGTAATTGGGTAAGCTTTGTTTCGTATGTTCGTCAATAAATGAGGCCAAAGTTTTACGAGAGTTCATAAAACTTATTTACAAATCATTAATCTTGTACACGTTTGTTGGTAAACGGGGGAGGGCTAAAAGTAACTAGTGTTCATGAATTTTGTTTGCTCGCCATTATTAACTCGTACATATCCGGAGCAGTTGGTGCCTCTTGATTCGTAGAGGAATTTGAATTTGTTTGATGAGTATTAAATCTAGATACTCGAAACGAGAAGAAGTTTAATTTATAATCTATTGTCATCAGTCATTTATCACCTTTGATTTATAAACTAACACGTTTGATATATCTTTAAAAAAGGATCCTAGTGAAAATTTAGGATTTGTTGTTGATTCGATCGAAATCTTAAAATAAATTAATAAAATAATCGTGCGTTAAAGGCTCCGTTAAGCATCGGTTATAGTTGGATTAGGAAGTGGTTCTATTAATAAGTGAACTTCATCCCTGATAATTAACTATCCAGTGCTGGATATAGAAACACACAAGCCACAAATCACAAACATACACTCGTTCTTCACTTATCAACACTTAACATATCGTGCGTAGGTGTATGTTGGTGCGTTTCACTTTTCTACTGCCAGAGGAATGAACGAATGCTGTATCTTCCTGTGTAACGCCTACACTATTCATGCCAATTTTTCCCCGAATATGTTCTGGCAGGAGCATCACCCAACCGTGGCATTAATTAAATTCAATTAATCTAAATTAGCACAATGCTTCGTCGTGTACGTATTTACACGTGCTTCCCAAACGTGGCCACAGGGCGTCCCTTTGACAAACAGAGCCATCGAGAGAAACGACTGCTACTGCTGCTGCTGCAGAAGATGGTTCATGTCATTAACACTGAGTGACCCCCGGGGTGGGAAAAGAAGGCAGGTTCAACGCATTTCTCTATGCTTCTTGGGACTACAACCGTGTCATGATGGATTGTGTCGTTTGTTTACCCGCTTATCGCTCGTACCGGGCCAAAGCTGTTCGAATGATCCGCAGCAAAACATCTTTGGGAATCACAACAAATCGAAAACTTTTACCTGCCTTACTACGCGGATTATGGATCGTTAGCACATCTGCTGGCGTGATTATTCGGCGAACAGAAAGTTAAAGTTCATGGACGAGTAATTGTCTGCGTCTGTTGATATTGCTTGCATATTGAACCATTTTATCCGTGGATCTGAACGAGAAAATACTTAGAAAAGCCAACTTTATTCTCAAGGGCACTGTTGATAGATTAATTATTTGATTTATTGAACGGTTTGCGTAGAAAAGGATAATAACATTTTTCGATTATTTTCATTTTGGTAAAAGGTTCGATTTACAAAAATGCGACTCAAAAGACTCTCCTAACAAAAACACATAATAGCTTTTCGTTTCTATGTCTCTAAATTTGAATTTCTCGAATAATTTCAGCATAAAATAGTATCTCAAAATTTCAGCATAAAATGGTATCTAAAGTAGCAAATTTTGAAAAATGCTAACCCGAGAGAACCAAACTTTGCAGTAAAACAACCGTCTTTAATGAAAGACTACTACATTTGAGGGTATGGTTATAGCATCGGTTTTTTGGAATGCTCGTGGGATTGTTGTTTGAAGATAAAAGCGACCAATTGGGGTATTATGAAAGCTCACTGGAACGTTAATTTAGAAATTGGGCTGAAAAGCAAGTTTTGATTAAGGACAATACAGCAAATCACACGTATAAAAATTATATAATAATGGTACGAATCACTACCAGATTTTGCTTCAAATGAATGCCACAGTGCTGAACGACAGACGCTAATAGATTTTCCAACTATAAAGGGATAGATTTAGCAGCTGACGGGTATTTTGAGTAGCTCGATTCTTTGTTGAGTGAATATTGCAGCTTGATTTATAGCAGACATTTCTGTTGAACAAAAAAAGGCCAAATATTAGACACCAGTTGGTTTGGCAGGGCCACTTTTTTCCAACTATTTATTGTTTGGCTAAAACTTTACAGAGAAGTTTAGATATTTTTTTCAATTACAACCAGACCTTCACTTTTATTAACTTTCAACTTCGTTTTCAAGCCGACTTCATGGTTTCGCTCTCGCACTTCAAAGCCTATTCCAGTTTTAAAAGATGGTGAACGTTTTCCTGTATCCAATGAACAAAAGGCTCGAAAACTTGCTCAGCAGTTTGAGAGTGTTCATAATTCAAATTTGAAATTTGTGAGTCCGATTGAAAATGAAGTCACACGTCAATTTGATTTAATTTCTTCCCAGATTTTTTTGCCTGCAGAAATAATTGAAACTAACTTGAATGAGATTAAATCAATTATTAAAAATTTCAAAAATATGAAAGCACCTGGTGACGATGGAATCATTAACTTATTAATCAAACATCTCCCTGAGAGCACAATGGATTTTCTAGTAAAAATTTTCAATTGCTGCTTCAAAATTGCATATTTTCCTAAATTATGGAAAAATGCAAGAAATACTCCAATTTAAAGCCGGATAAAAATCCAGCTGAGGTTTCAAGTTATCGAGCAATCAGTTTGCTTTCTTCAATAGGTGAACTGTTTGAAAGAATTATTCTTAACAGAATGATGTCACACATCAACGAAAATTCAATTTTGGCAGATGAACAGTTTGGATTTCGCCATGGGCATTCCACTACTCATCAATTGCTCAGAGTTACTAATATTCATCAATTGCTCAGAGTTACTAATTTGATACGAGCTAACAAATCTGAAGGTTATTCCACTGGAGCTGCTCTTTTAGACATAGAAAAGGCATTCGACAGTATTTGGCATAAAGGTTGGATTGCGAAATTGCAAACTTTTAATTTTTTTTGTCTATCAGAATTAAAAATCTGATAGATTTCCTGTCAGAGCAGGTGTGCCTCAAGGTACTATCTTGGATCCAGTCCTGTACAACATATTCACTTCAGATCTTCCTGATTTGCCTCCAGGATGCACAAAGTCATTGTTCTGCGATGACACAAGCATTTCCGTAAAAGGAAAAAGCCTTCGTGTCATATGCAGTCGATTGCAGAAAAGTTTAGATATTTTTCTTCCTACTTGCAAAAGTGGAAAATCTCTCCCAATACTTCTAAAACTCAAATGATAATTTTTCCGCATAAGACTAGAGCTTCTTTCCTCAAGCCAAACAATAATCACGTTGTCAAGATGAATGGGGTTATTTTAAGTTGGTCTGACAAGGTTAAGTACTTGGGACTAATTCACGATAAAAAACTTATTTTCAAAGAGCACATTGAGAGTATACAAGCCAAATGCATCAAATATACGAGATGTTTATATCCTCTCATTAACAGGAATTCTAAACCTTGTTTAAAGAACAAACTTTTGATACACAAACAAATTTTTAGACCAGCAATCCTTTATGCTGTACCGATCTGGTCAAGTTGCTGTTCAGCAAGGAAGAAAAAACGCTTCAAAGGATTCAGAATAAAATTCTGAAAATCATTTTGAAGCGTCCTCCTTGGTTTGGTACACTAGAATTACATTTACTTACTGGTATGGAACCATTAGAAACTATGTCAAATAAAATTATTAACAATTTTCGATAAAAATCGTTGCAATCCTTAATTGCTACGATAAGCTCTCTTTATAGCCAATAAGTTAGCAATTTAGTTAGTTGTAAGTTCACATCCCCTTTTTTGACGAAGAACTGGCATCACTGCTGAGTGCGCTTGAGTGGCTTCTGTATCATCTGTGATATTTGTTTATTTTCGAGCTGTAATACTGCCACTAATTATTCAAAATGTAGCAAATCTGCATCTAGTGAGGATGATCTTCATCATGACATCGATGGACCCGAGCTTCGTGTGCTTTAAATGCTTTAAATCGTGCTTTGACTTGTGATTCATTAAGCGTGGAACGGCTTTTGTCTTCTTTTTCTGCTGTTACCGCTGTCGGCAACATGCTCAGATGTATTCGCATGCATTTTGTGTCAGTGAGCGTAAAGGCGGACGACTTCTCCGGTTGTCTATGTATTGGTACGGTGGATCATTATTGTTGTCGACTGATAAAGTAAATCTTACGCGACTCGGAATGGGCATGGCACCACGATGTCGACACATTAAAAATACTGCCGCTATCTGAGAGGTAGATCTGATCATGTTAAGGAAAAGGTAATGATGTTCAATATTGCAAGTAGATAATACCCACATGGAATTTCGGTGAGTACAAAACATAATTGACATACACATAAAGGAACTTGGCATCCTCTATCTATTTTTTTTTTTGTTTTTAAAAAGTTTATTTGACACGGCACGATACAATTTATGTTTAACTGAGCCAAGTACATTTTTTTTTTAAATTCTAAATTAGCAGGGAAAAGAGGGAGGCCTTTTCTTTATTCTCGCGGCCGACTACGAGCTAGTGGGGATTTAAGGTGAGAGGAGGGGAGTTACAATTTTGATTTCAACTATATTGAGTTATACGATTTATTTATTTGTACATGGCTAAGCAGTGATGTTCTATTTGAGCAGTTTGGACTGAGGTGTCTGCGTGAACATGAAGATGCCGAGTCTTCGTTTGGGTGTCTCCAGCTTAGTGTATCATCTTCTTTCAGCGTGTAGCGGGAATGGTAATCTAACAAATAGATAGAAGAGTTTCATATTTTAATACCAGCGTGTTTTATGAACACGTATAGCTGTGTCATGTACTGGAGATCACCGCTTCCCAGAATGTCTCTAACGGGTACGTTCGGTTGTTTTCCTCGGGCCCGAAGGGAATCTATAAGCTCAGACCTAACACCACAGTATTCGGTACACGACCAAACAACATGCTCGATGTCATGGTAGCCATCGCCACAAACGCAGTGATTACTGTCTACAAGCCCTATACGAAAGAGATGCGTGTTTAACGTATAGTGATTGGACATAAGTCTGGACATCACGCGAATGAAGTCCCGACCTACATCCAACCCCTTGAACCATGCTTTCGTCGATACCTTAGGAAAAATGGAATGTAGCCACCGTCCCAGTTCATCTGAGTTCCATGATGATTGCCAACTGTTGAGTGTTCTCTGACGCAAAATGCTATAAAATTCATCAAAAGCAATTGGTCTTTCATAAATATCGCCGTCAATAGCACCCACCTTAGCTAAAGAGTCAGCCTTTTCGTTACCCGGAATCGAGCAATGAGAAGGGACCCACGCTAAGGTAACCCGGTAATTTTTATCTGTTAAAGCACTTAAAAACCGCCGTATTTTCCCCAGGAAATACGGGGTGTGCTTCACAGGCTTCATTGATCGCAGAGCCTCAATGGCACTGAGACTATCTGTGAAGATGAAGTAGTGGTCTATGGGTAGGGTTTCGATGATTCCAAGGGAGTACTGAATAGCAGCAAGTTCTGCGACGTACACGGAAGCAGGAGCATCGAGTTTGTAGGAGGCGGTAAAATTTTCGTGGAAAACACCGAAGCCAGTGGACTCATCTAGATTAGATCCGTCAGTGTAAAACCTTTTATCATAACTAACATGTTTAAACTTATTGGAAAAAATCTTAGGGATCTCTTGGGGTCGCAATTGATCCGGGATACCAGAAATGTCTTGTTTCATGGTGGTGTCGAAGAATATAGCATTATTAGAAGTAGCTAAAAGTGCGACATTGGAGGAATCGTATGAAGAAGGATTAATATCTTGAGCCATATAGTCAAAATATAAAGTCATAAATCTGGATTGAGATTGAAGGTCGACCAACCTCTCGAAATTTTCAATTACTAATGGGTTCATAACTGTGCATCGAATTAGCAACCGGTAAGAGAGATTCCAAAAACGATGTTTCAACGGAAGAATACCCGCTAGCACTTCAAGACTCATCGTATGGGTCGACTGCATGCAACCCAAGGCAATACGCAAACAACGATATTGTATTCTCTCTAATTTTATAATGTGCGTGTTCGCGGCGGAGCGAAAGCAGAAACAGCCGTACTCAAGAACTGACAATATCGTTGTTTGGTATAACCTTAGAAGGTCTCCTGGGTGAGCACCCCACCAAGTTCCGGTAATCGTACGAAGAAAATTAATCCTCTGTTGGCATTTTTGTGTCAGATACCTAATATGACAAGCCCAGGTGCATTTGGAGTCGAACCAGACCCCGAGATATTTAGCGACTAAAACCTGAGAGATCGTTTTACCCGTTAGTAGGAGCTGCAGCTGAGCTGGGTTATGCTTCCTAGAAAAAACGACCAGCTCAGTTTTCTCCGGAGAGAATTCGATACCCAGCTTAAGAGCCCATTCAGACAAATTGTCTAAGGTATCTTGCAATGGTCCTTGCAGGTCGCTAGCCTTGCCACCAGTAATGGATACAACGCTATCGTCTGCAAGTTGCCTTAGCGTGCATGAATTTGCAAGACATTCATCGATGTCATTGACGTAAAAATTATATAAGAGAGGACTTAAACATGAGCCCTGGGGGAGACCCATGTAACTAATTCGGGAAGTTGTCGAATCGCCATGTGAGAAATACATATGCTTTTCTGACAACAAATTGAGCAAAAAGTTATTCAAATTTGGTGAAAGTCCCTGCGAATGAAGTTTCGCGCTTAAAACTTCTACAGAGACAGAGTCAAAAGCCCCCTTAATATCCATGAACGCAGAAGCCATTTGCTCTTTTCGAGCAAAGGCTAGTTGAATTTCAGTAGAAAGCAACGCTAGGCAATCGTTCGTCCCTTTGCCCCGGCGAAAGCCAAATTGAGTATCTGAAAGTAACCCGTTTGTTTCGACCCATTTGTCTAACCGTAAGAGGATCATTTTCTCCATTAATTTCCGGAGGCAAGAGAGCATCGCAATCGGCCTATATGAATTGTGATCAGAGGCAGGTTTCCCGGGTTTCCGAATAGCAATGACTTTTACCTCCCTCCAGTCATGCGGAACAATATTTAGCTCAAGAAACTTGTTGAATAAATTCAACAAGCGTCTTTTTGCAGAGTCGGGTAGGTTCTTCAACAGGTTGAATTTTATTCTATCTAACCCTGGAGCCTTATTGTTGCACGACAGGAGAGCCATTGAAAATTCCAACATCGAAAATGGAGGCTCTTCCGTAGTTACTAAAAACGCGTCGCGAAAGGTTTTCTGTTCCGGTACAGAGTCTGGACAGACCTTTTTGGCAAAATCGAGTATCCAGCGATCTGAATACTCCTCACTCTCATTCGAAACGTCACGGTTCCGCATGCGCCTGGCGGTATCCCAAAGAGTGCTCATTGCTGTTTCCCTCGACAACGCGTTTACGAACCGCCGCCAGTACCCGCGTTTTTTCGCCTTTACTAAGCTCTTCATCTGCCTGCCCAGTGCCTCGTACTTTCGAAGTAGGTTGACAGTGCCGTACTCTCGGTAGTCCTTATACGCCGCGGACTTTCGCGCGTACAGCTCAGAGCACTCTTTGTCCCACCATTTGTTGGGAGGGCGCTGTCTAATCGTTACCCCGGGTATCGGTTTCGTCTGAGCTTGAGTCGCGGCGTCGATTATCAAGCCAGCTAAGAACGCGTATTCTTCCACCGGAGGAAGTTCCTCGTGTGTCTCGATAGATTCCGCTATAATAGACTCATAACGCTTCCAATCATTATTACGTGTAAGGTCGTAGGAAATATTGCTTGGGTTCGGGGGAGTTGAACCATTAGCAATTGATATAACGATTGGAAGATGATCACTACCGTGGGGATCGTTGATTACTTTCCACCGGCAATCTAGCGCTAGTGATGTCGAGCAGAGGGATAGGTCAAGCACGCTTTCACGTGCTGGAGGATTAGGTACACGTGTCGCTTCCCCAGTATTCAAAACTGTCATATTGAAGTCGTCGATCAAATACAGATTAAAGAAGATCGGTTGTCGTCGTACAGCGACCCCCATAGCGAACAGTGAGAATTAAAATCTCCCAATATCAAAAAAGGCGCGGGAAGCAACTCTGCTATATCAGTGAGATGCTTCTGTTCAATCCGCGCGGATGGAGGCATATATAACGAAACAAGGCATAGGTCTTTTCCATCCATATTCGTTTGAATGGCAACGACTTCAATATTCGAGATCGAGGGGAGGTCGATTCGGAAGAAGGAATAGCACTTTTTAATCCCTAAAAGTACCCCTCCACCGTGTGAGTCTCGATCTCGACGAATAATGTTAAAATCGTGGAAATTGAGTTGATCGTTTGAATTGAGAAAGGTTTCACAGAGCGCAAATGCGTCACAATTGTATGTATTTATTAAATGAGAAAATAGATCGAATTTGGGGATGATACTTCTGCAATTCCACTGTAATACAGTGATAAAATTCCTAACCTCTTTCGCCGTATTAGTCATCGAAAGATATGATAGCTGAAATGAGGGGCCAAGTTGCTGCTAGTTGCATCAAAAAGGTTTTCACTGTAGGAAGAAGGGCAAGAAGAATATTTTGTAGGGGATCTGGTATGTTGAATGTTTTAAATATCCAGTCCACAATATCAGAAAATTTTATGAACCCTGTTTCTATTTTATCTTCTGATCGAGAAATGGGTGCCCGAGGGGTTTTTGGTGCCCCAGGAAGCGGTGGGTACTCCTGGTTTGATTTAAAATTAAAACCGGGAGGTACTTGCTTCGGTTTTTCTTCACCGCTTCCTTTTTGTGTTGGCTTATTGGTCATTCCGCTAGGGGTTATCTTGCGACCTTTGCGAGAAAGATTAGGAGAGTTGATCATTCTCCTCTTCCTAGATCCTTCTGGCATGGCATAAGAACACCCTTCGACGGGATCGTCAGATGTACCCTCATCGGTTGGCAAAAAGGAAAAGATGTTTCCTGTCGAGGGTGGCTCAGCACTCTTCAGCATTTCTGCGAAAGAGCGCTTTGATCGTTCCTTGAGGGAACGCTTTATTTTTTCCTCGCGCTGTTTGTACGCGGGACACGCCGAAAGGTCATGCCGAGTTCCCTCGCAGTAAAGACACTTTTCAGTATCCTCACTGCAAGCGGTCTCAGCATGATTGCCTCCGCACTTGCTGCAGCGTGCCTTGTTGCAGCAGTAGGTGGCTGTATGACCTAACTGCTTGCAGTTTTGGCAATGCATGACCCGCGGTACGAACAGGCGTACAGGCAGACGAACCCTGTCCAAAGAGATGTAGTTCGGCCGTGCGGATCCGGCGAATGTTACACGGAAGGAATCCGAAGGGAAGAATTTCTTCTTCCCTTCTTCGATGGATACTGAATGCAATTGCTTGACATCCAGTATCTTTACATCTTGAATCAGGGGGTTTTTGAAGCAGCCAACCCCGTGACGCAAAATGTCATCGACCGTGAGGCTTCCTTCGGTAACCACACCGTCGATCTCCACGTCCTTGGCAGGGATGTACACGCGGTACTCTCTCGTGAAGAGCTCGTAGCTAGCAATTGCGTTTGCTTGCTTCAAGCTACTCACAACAACTCGCAGTTTGTTCGGTCTAACCTTTGTAATTTCGGTTACGTCCGAAAACTGTTTTGCCAGGTCCTTGCCGATTTGAATTATATTTAGAGGCTTCTTTATGGGCCTGAAGTAAACTACGAACGGACCTTTCGAAGCATCTGGGTAAGCTTTCACCCGTGTTGCCGGTACCCTTGGTACGGGGCTAGGTAGCGGGGAAGGTAGAGGGGAATTGATGGGGGAGATCTCAATCTCTTCCCCAGTTGTTTCCACATCCAGGAATAGTTGCACCTGCATGTCGTCCATTTTGCGGGAGCGTTACGCTCTACCGCACACAAACGATAAATATTCGAATGTGGGGGGGGGGGGGGTCAAATAGTTGCTATTAAATTTTAAAAACAATTTTTCAAACTACAATGGATCAAAATTAAAAAAAAGGCAGTAATACTAATACTAACAACAATAGTAATAATAATAATAATAATAATAATAATAATAATAGTAATAATAATAATAATAATAATAATAGTAATAATAATTATAATAATAACAATAATAATACTATTAATAATAATGATAAAAATTCTAAAGTGAATACTTCACCGAACGTCTAAGTCACGACCTCACGGCTGATAGTAGGATTAATCGAGCGTCTCCGCAGAACAAACAATGACGATCCAGCTTCGTGTTGTGACACAGTGGCCGTATCCTACACGCGACCTTGTAGATGCCACTTGTAGTTGACTTCCACTCGCTCGATCGTATGGTGGTCCGTGCTGCTAGCGGGGTAACAGCGGTGCGGGAGAATTATTCTTGCTGATATATCAGCTGCGTATCGGATCACTGGCGGGGTAGCCTGCCCCTACCAGTGTGCAGAAGATGTTTCTGCCGATAAACTACCGGCTATTGTTATCGCGCAGCACAAGAAATAATCGACAAAAAAACACCCGTACGATAACTCGTGTATTGTTATTTTGCAAACTCAAACGGAGATGAACAATTTGCGTCTAATCGAGACGAAAGCAAAACAACGAATGTGAGCATCCTCTATCTATATCGTAATAAAAATTTCATCGCTTCGTTGAACATTCTGGCAGCACTTGAATTAGACCAAAGCCATAGCTATAGTAGTTTTGCTATACATGATATCGAAGATGTCACACATACACTATTAATCATCTACCCTGATTTCGCTTTATTCTTATAGCATATGTCACCACCATTGGAATCCACAGATTTTGTGAAAATTTGCAGCAAACAATATGATTCTGCAAATTCTATAAACTGTATGTACATATAACGATATAAAGGTGTTGTTCAAGAATCTATGTATAGTATTAGTTGTTTACCACCTCTATACGCCCCCAGCACTTACACGCGCAGAGGCTAGCATACCAGGGGCACCAGATATGCAATAATTTTGCGAGGTACAGATTTTTGGAGTCCATGTGCGAACTACGCAGACATCTGTTGATTGGGAGATGTTTGCGGTTATTTTGTAGTTCCTGCGGATCGTTGTTAGAGTCTCTTTGGAATATGCACAGATTGTTGCACACCTTTGCCGAAGCGAGCGCATTTTTTTCGAGCCGCAGATGGCTCTTTCTAGGTTTCGTGCAGTTAATTCTTTCTATTTAGTTTCTCGAGCGGTCGCGAATTTACTCGGGAAAATCTGGCATCTCTGATGTCAATAAATTGCACAGCAGTAAACAAAATGAAAATCGTGTCGAGAAAAGGATAAACTAGTGCAATAGCAAATCTTGGATCCCGGAATGTATTTTTATTCTTACTTTTGACTACAAGGTGAAGCAGGATCAAACCAGCACCGTGGTGAAATTTCAAGTGAGTCTGGCATCGAATCTAAAATTACTTTAGCCTAGATCGAAAACTATGCCCAAGTTATACCTGGCAAAACCCATTTAATTGTTGCTCGTGTGTTTTCAACAGGCATCCGTGACTAATCTTTCTTCAAATCGCTCCTAAGTTGAGTAAAAAACTGAACGCGAGTGCGAGTGAAATGGACAGTAGCAGATCACGAGTAATATTTAAATGCAGTGTGCAAGTAGATGAGTAAACAGCCGACACAAAAAATCGTGAGCAGGTGCCTTGATGGATTGTTTTCCTTTGGAGAATGTACGCCAACAGTCATCTTACACTACATGATATTAACATGGTTAGGCGTGAGTCACATTGATAGACATTGAATATTATATGAATAATATAGATAGTATGGACAAACATAAAATATACATATGTAAAAGTGACTGTCTGTCTCGAGGAGGGACAATCGTCCCAGAATATGGGTTCTGGAAGAAAATCAACAGAAATAGTTGAAGAAGAAAGTTAACTTGATTAA
Source organism: Wyeomyia smithii (assembly GCF_029784165.1). Taxonomy (NCBI): domain Eukaryota; kingdom Metazoa; phylum Arthropoda; class Insecta; order Diptera; family Culicidae; genus Wyeomyia; species Wyeomyia smithii. The sequence goes on along the minus strand of NC_073695.1, from coordinate 26,180,492 downwards.
CATTACATTACAACAAAAATTATATACTGAAGCGAAATACATAAGGTCGTAAGCACATCTTTGCAACCCTTTCAAAGTTGACAAGGTTCATCTGGGTCCATTTCTAAAAAAGGGAAAATATTTTTTCTTGCTTTATAAATTATAAAATATAGAATAAAAATACCCCACGCTACAGTTGGATTCATCTATATCGTATATCTCCAACTTTTTAAGGAATCTTTCCTCATTTTGTGCTAACTCAATCCACTGATCGTAATTCAAATTTCCATACCTTTCCATCGTCTGATAGATACTGTCCCACCAGGTAAAGCTGGGCCTGCATGCTCGTAAGTGAGATGCTCGTAACCGAGTAGCACAGCAAAGTGGATGAGTTCGATGTAATAATGGGTCATAATTTGCTAACAGTGACTAAACAAAAAAGCTAAAGTTGTTTCAGTAAACATGCACAAGGTTTATGAGAGTTTGAAATGTAAGTTTTGCTACTAACCAGAATCGATGCTAACTATTTTTTGATTTTTCTAGCTTTTGAATAGTCGTTTCAAATATTATTTTCGAATTATGGCTAGTTTGGCGTTTTGTTGCAAATTTGAGACTACGTTTTGGTAAGTACGTGTAGCTGCATTTTTCAAATTATTAGGGCTTTGGATGCATGGAACTATTCCAATTTTTGTATTTGATAGGCGACTCTTGCGTAGACAAACAAAATCGGTAGGAAGGAATAGAGCGGTCGTGTATGATGCTTCGGTTCTGCCTTAAAGTCAGGAAACCGCTCTTTAAGAACAGACGAGTGTCGTTAGTCGACCTGTTAAGCAGAAAGCCAGATCTCCGGGTGACCGAATATCTAGAGACTTTGCGTCGATACCTTTTATGAGGTCGCATTTTCTACAGGTTGGTTATAACCGTGTTATAATTTTCGGTATAAAGAGGGTCCTTCACGAAGAAACGACAGGAGTGGCGAGGCGTTAACGTGGACTCAACTCCAGTAGCTTTCGTGAAATCGTGTAGTCAGCTGAGATAAATCAATGGGAGATTCGTTTCGGTAGTTGCATAATGACTTCATAAGCAGATGTCCGAATGTCACGTCGATACCTTTCATGAGTTCGTGTTTTTGTACAGATGGATTATCAACGCGATGCAGTTTTCGGTGGATAGAACTTACGTAGCTCTCGTAACATTGCGTAATCAGCTGAGATACATCAATGAAAGACTCTCTTCGGTATTTTCGCGGAGGTTATTATGAACTTGTAGGTGCGATATTTGTTATTATGAGCCCGGTACTCGAACTCAGCGCATCGTTTACCAAACCGGAACCTGCTGCAACCCTACCCTTTTCTCCAACATCCCAGTGATTTCTCGTGGAAGTGCAGAGGTGTTCTCGGCTTCCAATAAAGCGAGTATCACGTCAACGTATTCCTATACACACTCCTTCTTTGACCTGCATTCGGATGCGGCCGGCGCTGGTATTGCCTACCATAAAGATAAGATCACCAGTTTTTACACATTGAGGATGAATGTTAGTCCCAAGCATCATCCATTGGTTCTCTGTGTAATTACAGCTGATCTGGTAATAACGGAGTAGCAACCGCGGGCGGTCAATCATGCTCATGCTCATGCTCATGCTCAGTTCACATCCCCTTTTTTGACAAGTAGGTTTAAATCCCTACAAATGATAAGTCTCAATTGCGAAAGCAAACAATTCCTAACAATTAAAATTACGAATTTCTAACAGTGTTGAGAAGTCACCATTTGTGATAGGACATACATACTCATTATTTATTAATATCTATCATAAATACTCAAGCTACTAACAAATCCCCCCTTAAAAAAAAAACGATTGCATCTATTTGAACTTTATAAAATACACACTAGTCCTTTCCGTGGCCCGCTACGGCCATGAAGCATGGACGTTGAAAGATGCCGATCGGCTAGCTCTTGGCGTTTTTGAGCGTGGGATTTTGCGTTCAATCCTTGGCGCAAACTAGAACATGGTGTTTGGCGCAGACGCGAGAACCATGAAGTGTACCAGGTGTACAAATCGGCGGATATAGTCAAGCGGATAAAACACGGCAGGTTGCAGTGGGCTGGACATGTAGCAGGAATGCCGAAAAAACGAACAGCGAAGACTATATTTAGCGGAAATCCCGATAAAAGCCGTCGACTTCGAAATAAGCCTCGCACTGGATGTGTGCTGTCGACGAGGATGTCCGCAAAATAGGCGTTAGGGGAGATTGGAGGATTGCAGCCCAAGACCGAGTGATATGGCGCGGTATTCTGGATTCTATCCAACGATAATCGGTCTATTGCCGTAAAAGTAAAGTAAAGTAAAGTAAGAATACACTAAGGACTTTTTTACGTGGTTTTTTTGGGGTGTGTTTTTTACAAGGATTACGTGGTGTTTTTTCATTGGTTTGAAATTTTCAAATCTCTACAGTATTTATATTCGATGGATTTATTTTTTTTTGGACAAAAAAAAAATTTTAAACTATCTATTTAATTTATTTGTTTTTTTTTTTGTAAGTTAAAAAATTTTCAAAGCACTACACTTGATGTGATAATCACTGTTTTCAGCTTTAAGTGACACTGATAACTTCTCAAGACATTCGGTAGTGAAATTGGGCACGCAGAATGCATTTAGGATTTATTTTATTTGAGACACACTGAAACGCTCTACAAATATTATGATTAAAAACCGACACACAGTTCATTAGAGAACGCCTAGACTGGAAATGCATCGGCATCGTCGAGAACATTCCGCCACTTTGGCAGTTTATATTTTGCGCGGCAAACACGTTCCTTAATGAGCGAATCCCGGAACAATCGACCCCATTCGCAACAAAGCAAAGTTTATTTTTCTCATTCCATTGAGAACAATCTCCGGTCCGTGAATGCTGCATATATCTGTACCGGTGACACTTTGTTTGTGCTGGGCATACTCCAATTCGCAAAGACATTAGCCTGCCTGTCGGTTTGGCAGATCGCGCTGAGTGCGAACGCCACCCACCCTCATCATCGTCCTCTCCCGGGCTCTGCCCGCGGATACTGGCTGACAAACGAAAACTAACCGGTATTGGTTCAAAGTTGCAATGTTGTGAGTGAGTGGATGGCATCTGCTGGCATGTTGATCTGCGCTGGGGCTTCCTCCAGCTGCATCCACAGTGGTGGATTTCGAAGCACCGGCACTGGAGCGATGTACAATGGCTCAGCTTTGCGAACGAAACAACCAATGTATCCTTTGGGACTCACTTTTCATATTTCTCATCTCCGGCTAGGGTTTCACCCCGAACGATTTGTATTTGTTTGCTGTTCCACCCGCTCTGTTCCAACTGCTGCTTCTCTCGTTTCATGTTTGGTCTCGTTGGAAACTGTCCCGGATCTCAGGCAGAAGGATCTGATAGTAACCCACTTCTAACTCTTGTCATGACTTTAGGTTCGTTTCGTTCTTCGCAACACTGTATCCATGTGTTGAACTTCATGCAACGGACCATCCATTCCGAAGTTGTCGTTTGCGTTATCGTTGATTGATGATATGGGGTTTTGGGTTTGAAGCACACAAAAAATGACCAATTTTGCGAACATCAGTTCCGTTGTTCTCCTCCGCTGGCACTGTCCAGTGAAGGAGACACTATGAAGTGCACAAAAAGCAGGGAAAACCTAGCGTCTGGTTCAAAACATTGATGATCGCTTAGAAATGCAGCCTGTAAGCTTGTGTCGTTAGCGAACAGACGTAAGTTTTATTGTGTGTTTGCTCTATCTTTTTTGGAGCAAAAATTTCCCTCTCTGTTAGTTTTTCCTGGCCAGGAATGAAACAGATTCCGATAGCAGAACTCCCCCGTTGGTTTTGTCTGTTTTTGCAAGGGTGTTTGTTTTTTTGTGTGTGCATAGAGAAAAAACTTTCTGAATGTTGGAAATTGTACAACTAGGAGGAATAATTACAAACGTTCAGCGTACCGAAAAAAGTCAAGCATCGGCGATTGTGCCGTGGACAATGTTGCCATTGTTGAACGAAACTATCAGCTCTCGCAGTCGAAAGTCGGAATGAATACTGCCATGCTATGCCGCACATAACAAGTGAGTCAGTAGTGAAAAAGCTGAGATTTTGTTTACGACTTTCTAGCGAAGTAAAACTTTTCCTCCTCCCCGGGGTTACAAACCACCAACAGAAACAGTAGAATTTGCTCCTGTTTGCAAAACAGAGTACACTTTACGAGGCCACTCTGGCGACAAGTTGAAGGAAAAACGCTCCAGCCAGTGCGCCTTCACCATTTCCGAGTCTTGAGCTGGACTAATAAACGGAATCTCGCTCCACTGCTGCTGCTTCTGGCCGTCCAAATGTGTGGACATCGTAGAGAAGCAAGTTATTGCCACTTGTGTGTGGCGAGTTTTACGATGCCCAACTTCACATCAACAAAAAGTGGCCGGACTATTGCCGAGTTTCGTGTTTAGATATTCATATTTTACGGTCCAATATCATTAGATCGTTCAATTAGAGACAATTTGCATAAGCTATTTCCTGCGGCGTTCGTTTGTCGGATTGCGGCAATAATTCATGCTGGCGTACTTCCGGCGATTAGATTCATCCAGCCAGATGTCAGTTGGGATTAGATTAAAACTTAGAGCTTCCAGGCGGTCAATTAGGTCAATTAGATCATTTCTAGCAGGCATTAATAGTATTTCCGCGGGTCTTTCCTTTTTGACGTAGAATAACATCTAGCTTCACTATATTGGAATACATTTTGTTAAAACCAAGATGAGCGTGTAACGTTGAGAGTGTAACTGTACTTTTTTTTCGAAAATCTGTACCAAAATCCGTATCTGGAAAATGAATGTTGCATGGAAAGATCAGATTTTATATAATTTGGAATATGTTTTCAAGGTTTTTGAGAAAAAAGCTGGACAACAGCAAAATCTTGAATGAAATCCTGAGTTGCCCCCTCACATCGAGCTTTATAGAAATTTTTCGTTTCGATTTCATTCATTCAAGTGATTTCAAGTACACCGAGAAAACATAATATCAGTTTAATAAATGGACTCTTAAAAATCTGTACCCATCTGTACTTTTCGGAAAAAATCTGTAATCTGTCCCATACAGAAAATCTGTACCTTTCCAGAAAAACCTGGACTTGCGCTTTGGGAGCATTGGCTATGGCTATCTTATTACTGGAATGACGGGGCGAGAGATACAGTTCAATCAACATTTTTTTCTCAAATGATAACATCATTCTTTCCCAGGGGGGGGGGGGGGAGGTGTAATGGTAACATGACGTTTGCTCGAATCTAAACATACCACTTTGACACGCTCTTTTTTTCGCTCAGACCATATTTAACCAGAGGTTAAAATAAAAAATTTTATTAGAACTCGACTCCCACAAGCAAAGCCACAGTTATATTTTTTTCAAATGTCGTTTGTAACTTTGCTGAAACTTCGCATAGATGGTTCTGTAGGCTAAAGATGCCTTTTTGCACGATTGATAATTCATTTTGAATCGCGGCACGTATTTGAGAAGTTATGTAAAAATACTATGTAAAAAGAGTATTAACGATTGCAAATATTTTCAAAGCCAAAACGGTTTGTTTCATTGGCCTTTGGCAAACTTGTACCTGATAACCTAGTTTTCCTGGAAAAATATACATTCAGAAAAGAGAAAAACAAATGGAAAAGAAGCAGGAAAATTTATTAAAGAATTATTATTTAGATAAGCCTATTTTTTTCTCTGAATTTTCTCTAATCAAAATTACAAAATACTAGATGGCTGTCCAATCATAAAGAAATACGATATAAAAAGGTAAAATTTTTCAGAGAAAAAAATCCAGAACGTTGGGTTTGATTGGTAGAACGTCTTCAGAAAAGTTGTGAGAAAAAAAAGAAAAAGAAAATATTAAATTGAACATTTCGCACAACTCTCTTTCTATGCATCTGAATTTTTACTACGAAAACTGCAAAATTATAAGCTGACAAAAAATAATACAGTGATCACCCGATTTTATCGCTCCCCGATTTTGTCTGTCTCCGATTTCATCACCTTTTCCACCCGATTTCATCATCATATAGGGTAACGGGGGTATTGTTGCCCACATGCATATTTTGGCCCACCCGGTAACATTTTACGCATTTTATCTGATAAATTTAATGAATATTAGTAAACTAAGCATGCAACACTGAATAACACACCTAAGAATCATTCTACACTATAATTTTCGGCGAAAAACTGGCTCTAGGTAATGTTATTTTGGAATTAGTTCATTCATGTTCAAAGTCATGGTCAACTCAAAGTCAAGAGGACGTGGTAATATACAAGTCAACGTCCGGAAGCTATTGTAACAAATATGTATGCTTTTGAAACAATTCGTTGTTGTAGTAACATCAATAAAATGTCATAGAAACAGTTTGTATACTCTAACATGTTGGAAAAGTTGAAAAAGTGAATAAACGCATGGCCGAAATATGTTTGCCTCTTTCTGAAGGAAACATACTTTGGCCATGCCAAGTTTTGACATCTACCTTGATTATGGTTCGGCCGTTGCACGTGAACAAAGAAGCACCTTGTGACAATTTACAGGTAATTGCTTCTTAATTTATCACATTTAACGATATGAACTTGGATGAGAATGCCTGTCTAACCGCTATAAGCCAAATCATTTCATTTTTAGATGCATAAGATTTACAGAAATTCACAGCAGAAGGATACTCTCCTGAAACCCAATATTTTTGCTTTAAAAATACCGATGATGATCTTAAATATAATTAGTCCGAACTATTTCCATACACGTCTGCAGATATAAAGGTGGGCCAAAGTAAAAATTTGGTGGGCCAAAATATGTTTTTAGTATTTCGTAGAAATTTTGATATTTCTAAGACATTTTTCAATATATTGCATTATTGATCGGTGTATATTACAATAAACACTTAGCTTTTAACAATGGTATAATAGAGTAGGTATTTATGTTAAAAATTGTGTTTGTTTTAATGAACTGTGCAAACACTTCCCAAAGCTGGCCAAAATACCCCCGTTACCCTAACAGTTCATTGAAAAAAAAAACAATGTCAGGATGAACTGATTTTATATTTATATATTAAATATTCTAGTACTTTTGCACAACTCTGTGTAGAATAACATCATTGTGGATATAATTAACATTAAAAACTCAAACATTGCACAGAGTTTTGTTTTGGCGTTTTCGTTAGATAATACAAATAGTGATTGAAATGTCAACTATAGCCATTTTTTTTCCTGTATGGGCTTCCTTACTGCGACCAGAATCGTAGATCTATTGTGAGATATGCCCTGGTGTCTGCTGTATCCCGCACTTCTGTTAATAGCAATACCTCTATTGAGAAGTGGCATGCTTATTATTATTGTTCACCAGTGCTTGTGTGTAATGTGCTACTCTTCCTTACACGCTTACTGTTCTACTATACCGATACTCGTTTCTCTTGCCAAATATCAGCAATTATAATTCCCTGGAGAAGTTTCGCGGTGCGTCCTTCTGGCCAGTTTTATTGATAAGAGGGACTTATTTTTTGTTAAGAGGAAGTCACGCAAAGGTATTTGTAGATTTCAGCGTAAAGGAAGGGTAACTGGTGGGGAGCCTGAGAATAAACCCATGTTTAAGTCCTTTTTGACATCGGATGGCCTGATTCTACTAAGATTCGAACCCACGACCATCCGCTTGACAAAGCGGACTCTGTAACCTTGCGGCTACGCAGCTTCCTAACTATAGCCATAACGTATATTCATAGAATTTTTAAGCTATTAAACAACGCATTTTTTGATACAGAAAAATGGGTGATTAATCCACCCAAGAGTTAGAAAGAATATTTACTTTTTCAATAGATTTAAATAGACGCAAATTTCATGTGATCTCAAAACAAGAAACTTTGCCGAAGAATTTATGTTTCTATCTCTTACATATTACGAGCCATATGAAATTTTTCAAAAGGCACTAAAAACCCCAATTTTCATTCTAACTTAAACCCACATTTTTCCGAATTTTTCCGAGTTTCTGCAAACTTATCAGCCATTAAAAAATGCATGTTTTTTGCAAAAAAGTAATTATGTTTTATGTATTAAAATTAACAAGCTATTTGCTATATTTTATTATTTCCAAATGCTCGTCAACCATCTCCAAATTTGGCATCACTGCTATAGTACGATTGTTTTGATTCCGTGATATCTATTTTTTTTCATTTTTAAACTGTGTTTTTTTTGCTAATCCGTTCGGTTTTTTGATAATTAGTTTATTTATTACCTGCGTACTAGCTGCAAAGTGGATCACAGCTGATTGTTTGTGCTCACATTCGAATAATTCGATATTTATTTCTCGACTTCGATAACCGTCTTACTACATTGCGACCGTTAACAATAGGCTGAAACTATTATATGAAACTATAGGCTGAAGCACATCCAACGCTACGAAAGAGATTCCAAACGCTAGCAATGGAGAGTAAAAAACAGTGCGACGCCTGTAAATTGGAGATAAATGATTTGGAGCCTTTGCGTTGCGGTTTTTGCGAAACATTGTTCCACATCAGCCAGCAATGTTGTGGCATCAACCTTCGAGCGTGCAGAGATATTTTTGGTCTTGGAAAAGTTCTATTTATCTGCCCTGAATGTAGAAATTTGCTAAACGGAAGAAGCATCCGTGCCTACTTGGCCGATTTGGATTCTTCCCATCCAAAGAGCACTGACTGCCTTGCCTCGCAATTACAACAATTATCCGGCTTGGTTGAGGTGTTGAGCAAAAAAGTAGACAATATTTCTTCTACATCGACACAAAACAAACGCTCTGCTGCTTCGCCTATGCTGTCTGCTGTGTCAACTGAGTGTGGAACACCAGTTTGGCCACGTTTGAATGCAAAACGTCGTCGTGGTAATTTTGACCAAACCACCTGTCCAGCTGCAAACAAAGGTACAAAGTCGATTGATTTTGAAAATCTTTCTGTTCCTTTCATCACGCCTGCCGCCCCGAAACCAGTATTCTGGCTTTATCTGTCTGGTTTCCAACCATTGATCACTGATAATGATGTGGAAAAATCGTTTCTTGTTGTTTAGAAACAAATGATCCTATAAACGTGATTCGTCTTGTGCCGAAAGGGAAGGATGTCTCTCAAATGACTTTCCTGTCCTTTAAAATTGGTCTCGACCCTTCGTTGAAAAAACATGCTCTTAATGCGGAGATTTGGCCAACTGGTTTAATATTTAGAGAATTTTTGGAACAGCCAAAAAACCTGACACGGCCGCTTTACATTGCGACCAGGGAGTAATCTGTACTGGAACCCCTGCCGTATACCTCAACAACGACGATTTAATTGAAATGCGATGTAGTATGGACGGCAGGAACCAACTGGTTCCTGCCAAAGGCGAGTATTTTACCAATTTTGAATCCCCCCCCCCCGCTCTCAATGACTGTACCTTGCAGCGCAACGGCAATTGTGCGGACGAACTTCTAGCAGTAACCGACTGCAACTATGACGTGATCATCATGACCGAGACAGGACTTGACAACTGTATTACCTCGCAGCAACTATTTGGTGCTGATTTCAATGTACTTCGTTGTGATCGGAGTCCAGATAACAGCAACAAAGTTCGTTTTGGTCGCTGTTTTGCAACGATATGCCAGCCGTGTGGTGCACTTATCGTATGGCCAAAGCCTGGAACAAATATGTGTTTCTGCGACTATTAAAGGGAAAAAAAATTATATGTGTGCTATCTACATCCCACCGGACAAAAGCCACGACGTGAGAGTAATCAACGATCATATTTTGTCACTGAATGAGCTGAGCGAGAAATGTCTTCCCAATGACGCTGTCTTGGTGTGCGAAGATTTTAACCAAGCACGTATGCGATGGAACTCGATAGATAATAGTATTGTATGCGATTCTTCTCAGCTACCGGCGGCTAGCAGCACTCTTTTGGACGGTATGAACTATTTGTGCCTTCACCAAAGGAACCTTATTTGCAACGCTCTCAATCGGATTCTTGATTTAGTTTTTTGTTCGCCAAATTGTGAGGCTGCTGTGTATATCTGCTCGACTCCGTTTCTACCCGTTGACTCGCACCACCCCCCGCTTGAAATATCTCTTCCCGTGCAAGTTGTGTGTGAAGGATCAGCTGATAGGCGAAATGAACGGCCTTTGAACTTTCGTAGGATCGATTTCGAGGCCCTTTCGCAGTATTTGACTACGGTTGATTGGAGTACGATTTTTACGAACGATGTTGATGAAATGGCAGAAACGTTTTGTTCTATTTTGAACAATTGGCTAGTTGCGAATGTTCCGCGGATTCGACCGCCTGGAGCACTTATCGCTTAGGAGAATTGAAACGTGTGCGCAACGCTTGTCAACGGAACCTACGACGACGTAGAACTTCTGGTAACCAAACTAGGTTTCAGCAAGCTAGTAAGGCATATAGGTTTTTGAATTCCTGTCTCTACAAATCGTACGTATTACGGGTACAAATGAGTTTAACAAGAAATCCACGTAGTTTCTGGCGTTTCATCGATTCTGAGCGAAAAAGTTCTGCGATACCAAAAAATGTCTATCTGAATAAGACTACATCTGACGCTATTGTTGATTCTTGCCAGCTGTTTGCCGAGCATTTTTCTTCGGTGTTCTCAACGAATTTCTCATCCAGAACAGAGATAAATGATGCCATCCGTGATGTTCCCGCTGACTTGGTTGAACTGCGTGCTTGTACTGTAAACGTAGATATGGTATTGTCAGCTGCGAAAAAGTTGAAACGATCGTTTTCTCCTGGTCCTGATGGTCTACCTGCAGTTGTGATATGTCGTTGTATTGCTGCTGTAGCTCAACCTCTAAGCGACATTTTCAACCGCTCATTTCAGCAAATGAAATTTCCTCGCATTTGGAAGCAGTCTTTTATGTATCCTGTTTTTAAGCGAGGTGATCGTTATAATGTGATCAATTACCGAGGAATTACGAGCCTCTCAGCCGCTTCAAAATTGTTCGAAATAATAGTGAGTAAAATTATTCTCGATGTCACGAAAAACTACATTTCTGTTGACCAACACGGCTTTATACCTGGGCGGTCGGTAACAACAAACTTAATGAAATTTACCTCGGAGTGTATAACGAGCATGGAGAATAAAGTGCAGGTAGATACGATTTATACTGACTTGAAGGCAGCATTCGATAAAATTGACCATCAAATATTGTTACACAAATTGTCTCGGCTTGGGATTTCTTCTCAACTGGTGACCTGGTTGGAATCCTATCTAACTGATCGTGAACTTCGAGTGATGATTGATGGTTGTGTATCACGGCCTTTTTCAAATAAGTCTGATGTCCCACAAGGCAGCAATCTCGGACCGCTTTTATTTATTTTGTATTTCAATGACGCTGCTTTGATACTGGACAAACGCTGTCTGAAACTAGTGTATGCTGACGACCTAAAGTTGTATGCTGTAGTGCAAACGCAGGAGGATTGTTGGCGTTTACAAACCTGTTTAAGTTTGTTTGCTGACTGGTGCCACAGAAAAAAACTGATTATTAGTGTTGAAAAATGCCAGGTTATCTCATTTCATCGTAAATTACAACCAACAGTGTTCGATTGCCATATTGACGGCAAATTACTTACTAGAGTTAGTAAAGTGACTGATTTGGGAATTTTATTGGACTCAAAAATGACCTTTGATTTGCACCGTTCTGGATTGATATCGAAAGCTACACGACAACTAGGTTTTGTATCCAAGGTTGCTAAGGACTTTTCTGATCACATTGTTGGAAGTCTTTGTACTGCGCACTTGTACGTCCAATTTTAGAATATGCAGTCATCATATGGCATCCTTACCAGATTACTTGGAGACTTAGGATTGAACGGGTTCGAAAACGGTTTATTCGCTTGGACCTTAGGAACTTACCCTGGTGTAACCCCGACAGTTTACTGGGATTAGATACTCTTGAACGTCGAAGGAAGTTACAGCAATCATTGTTTATCGCTAAGCTCTTAAATGGCGAAATTGATGCTCCTGGACTACTCCAAATGTTGAACTTTCGTATCCTAAACAGATCTCTTCGAAACACGACGTTATTGCAACCAATTTATCACCGTACCTTGTTTGGAAATAATGAACCGTTCACAGCGTGTGTTCGTAGCTTTACTGATGTTGAAGAGCACTTTGAATTTGACGAACCGAACCGATATTTTGTAAATAGACTTAGAAATATGATTAGCTAGTTTATTTATTCATTAAGACTATTTATTGTCATATGGATTATTCAAATACAAATACAAATACAAATACAAATCTCGCAATTTTTCGGTCCACCCGAAATCCTCACGCAACACTTTACATTCCCCATCGCATCCTTATTTAGTCTTGTCTGCTTTTGTAAATTTATTGTGTCGAATGCTGCTTTGAAATTGACGAAAAGATGATGTGTAAGGACTCTGTGTAGGGCACATTTGGAGGATCTGCCACAGTGTAAAGATTTGGTCAGTCGTAGACCGACACTTCATCAAGTCGGTCTGGTAACTTCCTACAAATCTGCTGGCTAATGGTGTAATGGTTTCCTGTTTGCACGCCGTTCATCGTAGTGTTGCTTCCACCTTTCGATTACCTCATGATCATCCGTCAAAACGTCTCCATCCTCATGCCTACACATTTCGGCCCGTGGGGTAAAGCCTTTTCAGGATGCGTTGAGTTTTTGGTACAATTTTCATGTTCCGTGTGTGCGATGCAACTGGTCGAGTTCTTCAATGCTCTTACTGGTGACGCTTTTTTTCCTCAACTTGCTGCCTCCATTTCAGTCTGTATCACTTGACATTCTGGCTGGTGAAGATTTGCCGGCATTCTCCGTCAAACCACTCGTTACGTCGATTCGGGTGCTCGTGTCCCAGAACATCCTCCGCAGCACTGTTGATTGTTGTTTCAACACCGCTAGAGGGACCGCTCCAGACTCACCCTCTTCTGGCAGCACAGCCGGATGACGGTACCTTATGTTATTTACAACGGATGGTTTTTGGCGTATGTTAACCATCACTATTTAGTAGTCCGAATCGATGTTAGCACCTCGATGTGCTCTGACGTCGATAATGTCCGAGAAGTGACGACCATCTATTAAAACGTGTCGATTTGTGTTCTGTTCTATTTGGTGTTCTCTAGGTGAATCTATGGGAGAGGCTATGCTAGAAGAAGGTGCTACATATGGCCAGGTTCTTGGAGGTGACATAGCCGATTGATCTGAGTCCATTTTTATTCGTCAGTTGATGTGCATTGAAACTTCCAATCATCGGTCTATACTTCTCCTCCTGGCCAACCTGAGGGTTGTAGTCCCCGATGGTGATCTTGACATCATGTTTTGGATAGCGGTCGTACTCACTCTCCAACTGCGCGTAAAATTCGTCTTTGTCGTCATCGGTACTTCCGAGCACATTCCAGGACTGATTGGCTTTTGCATCTCGCCTATCACTATAATAGGTGGTATGACAAGCTCGAAAAAGTCTTGCAGGTTATGAGATGCTTAGAAACCTGGCGGAACACAGTCCAGAACCGAGCGACATGGCGTTAATTTTTTTACAGCTCAAGCCACCATGACTCTTGTCTGAGGTAGTAAGTATCCCTAGTAACAATATTGGTTTTATCAAAGTTTTATAGCGCTCAATACAGCCAAAACAGCGCTATAAAACTTTGATAAAACCAATTTTGTTACTTGGGATGGCAATTGGATTTAGGTTTTAGACCAGGAATATGATCAGGTTTAATTTATAATTTGCATTGGGAATGGTACTCGAATTGGGATTGTGATTAGGTGATTAGTAGTGTAATCGAGACTGAGGTTGGAATTAAGATTTGGATTATGATTGCGATCTAGATTGAGATTACAACTGGGATGAAGATTATGTTCGGGTTTCCTCCAGGACCCGAGGATTACAAGCCCCTGTCCCAGCTCACGACATCGTGGCTGAGCATAAACAAATCCATTCATGCTGCATATTCATGGCCATTCGAAGATCATCGGACGACTATTCAACAACAAAACACTGATTAAAAAATCCATGCTATTTCTAAGTTAGACTTACTACTTACTTTCCTGGTGAAACATTCCTCAGGATTTCACAATGTTACGCCAACGTCTTCGGTCCATAGCAGCTTGTCTCCAGTTTCTTGAGTGTCCCACACTTCCAAGATCTTGCTTCACTTCGTCTAATCACCTAGCTCGTTGTGCACCTCTACGTCTTGTACCGGCCGGTTTCGAGACGAACATTATTTTGCGGGATTGTTGTCCGGCATTCTTACATCATGTCCCACCAATTGCACCCTTCTAGCTTTTGCGATTTTCTTAATACTGGGTTCGCCGTAGAGTTGCGCCAGCTCGTGGTTCATCCTTCGCCTCCATATGCCTTCCTCACATACTCCGCCGAAGATGGTCCTAAGCACACGTCGTTCGAAAACGGCCAGTGCTTGCAAGTCCTCCTCGAGCATTGTCCATGTCTCGTGCCCGTAGAGGACTACTGGTTTTACAAGCGTCTTGTACATGGTGCACTTGGTACGGGCTCGAAGTTTACCAGACCTCAACGTCTTGTGAAGTCCGTAGTAGGCACGACTTCCAGCTACAATACGTCTGCGGATTTCTCTGCTGCAGTTCTTGTCTGACGTTACCAAAGATCTGGGGTAAACAAATTCGTCAACCACCTCGACCACCTCTTTGTCAATCATTACGATACTGCCTATGCGAGCCCTATCGCGCTCGGTTCCTCCTACTAGCAGATACCTAGACTTTGACGTATTCACTTTCAATCCAACTTTTTCTGATTCAAGAACGTTGCCTTGTCGGATCTGCTGCAGCGTGAAGATTTGGTCCGTTGTCGATCGCCCACCCACAAAACCGGCTTGATAACTTCCACCAAACCTCCCTGCTAGCGGCGAGAGACGGCGAAAGACGATCTGGGAGAGCACTTTGTAGGCTGCGTTGTGAATCGTGATCGCTCGATAGTTTCCAAATTCCAACTTGTCACCCTTCTTGTATATTGGGCCATTTTGGGCATATTACTCCCTCCTTCCACTCCTCCGGTAGCTGTTCTGTATCCGAGTTCCTGACTATCAGCTGGTGCAGACAGGAAGCCAACCTTTCCGAGCCCAGTTTGATAAGCTCCGCTGCGATGCCATCTTTTCCAGTTGATGTGTTGTTCTTGAGCTGCTCGATGGCATCCTCAACTTCACCTATCATAGGGGTCGGAATGTCTCCCTCATCCGCTGTGCTGCCAAAGTCGTTCCTCCTGCCGTCTTGGTCCTCTGACTCTGCGTCATTCAGGTGTTCATTGTAGTGTAGCTTCAACTTGTCGATCACCTCACGTTTATCCGTCAAGATTCCTCCATCCTTATTCCGACACATTTCGGCTCGCGGCACAAAGTCGACGCGAGATGTATTCAGTTTCTTGTAGAACTTAAATGTTTCTTGCGAACGATACAGTTGTTCCATTTCCTCACTTCATCTCTTCCAGGCGGCGCTTTTGGTCCCGGAACAAATGGGTCTACTGTCTTCGCTTAAGTTTATATCGCAACACGTTTTGACGGGTCCCTTGCTGCAGCCTCAATGCCCGCGCTGCTTTCTTCTTGTCTAGAATCGTCTGACACTCCTCGTCAAACCAGCCGTTGCGTCGATTCCTCTCGTCGAACCCTATGGCACCATCCGCTGTCAGAATCGACGTTTGCGCCACGGGAATGTATTTGAAATTGGGATTATTGAAGGATTGGATTTGGAATTGTAATTTAAGAAGGATTAGGTTTGGAATAGAAATTAAGATTAAAACTGAGATCGTGACACTTTTTATTTGTAATTCTGATTGGAATTGATGTTATGATTTAGAATGAGATTGGGATTGTAATTGTTGTTTGAATTGGGATTGACATTTTGATAGTAATTGTGATGGAAATGGAGTCCGAGATTAGGGTTATGATTTGGACAGGGATGTTGTAATATCAATTTCGATAACATCCCTGTCTATTGTAGTTATCATGTTTTTTCATGGTACACGGTGTCAAAATTTCGATTATTACCGAATTGGTGCACATCAGCCCTTTTACCTTTTAACTCAGTGGACAGTCGCGGGCCGTGCTGCCAAAAACAGCAACATGGGCTGCAAGTTTATCATTTGCAGAATATGTCCAGTACGTGTCGCACAAATTAATCGGAACCACATTTTTTTAGAATTTTGTATGGAGTGGTACGTCTGTTTGTCTGTGGTAAAATGACTGACTTAATTTTTAAATTTTTGAAATTAAATGACACTGCACAACCCTCAAATGCACTGATTGCTGCCTATGTTAATATGACTGACATTAGTGAAGTCAGCGGGAATTTTTTTTGTTGAAAAAATTGTTGCGCTGAAAAATTAAAATCCAGGTTTTTCAAAAATTGTCGATGAATTATTTATTAACTTCCCGATCCTTGATTCTTATCCAGTTGGCAACATTTCTGCAAAAAAAAAATCAGAGGTACCTGAAAATTCGATAATAATCGTAATTTTGACATAGTGAATGCAGATTTTTATGATTTGTTGTATCAAACTGATTAATTTTGCTAACATATTATAATAGACACGTAGCAGATTTTAGTCTCAAATAGCGAGCGCGTTTGTAGGAGGAAAAGAGGATAAAATTGAGTTAAGTATTATTAACATTTTTCCTCTCCCTCAATCAGTCTAAAACCCACCTGCGTCAAATCAATCAACACAATCTTGAATATCTTTCATCAGCAAGTCTTTCGCAGCCTTTAGCAAACTGATGCCGATGATCTTACGAACAGCCAGACGACTTGGCGCGGAGGCGGCGAAAGGGTAATTCAATACTGTCGAACATATTTGCAGTGCTGTGAGCGGGACCACAAACGCCGCCGCCACTGGCTGGCTGCATCGTCCTGCTATTTACCGCCCTATCGGCGGCGACCCTAACGACACGGCGTCGCGGCAGCGCCACGCCACACGGAGTGCACGCCACCGTCGATTTGACAGGGTTGAATTATTAAAATTTGCAGTCAACACGACTAATCCGGTGTGCTTGAGATCGGGATAATTGAATTTTAAGTGGCGGAAGGAAATTTTATCGTTCCAGACAGGGCGTAGCGCGGGCAGGCAGCCGAAGATTATGTTTCGATGAAGATATTCGGAAATTGAATTAAAATGAGATTGTTTGCGTGGCGTTTCGAGTTGCTGGCTGAACATAATATATTAAGCTCCCGGAGTGAGGAGTAAAGTGGGATAGCATTACGGAACTTAAAACTGACATAATTAAAAAATGTTTAGATACCTCCAGTAGCTTTTATTTTCCGTTCCATCAATTCACCATTAAAAGCTATTATGAAACGGAACAGATTGCTGTAAAAATCCAGTGAAGCAGACTCGCACAGCTCAATCAGGCGAAACGCTCGACCCTGTCAACAATCGTCGGCACCCTCGGGAAAGCCCATTAGCTAGTAACTGATTATATGAAAAAGAGAAAATCCCCCTTCCAGCGGAAGGCTTTCATTTACATTCGGTCGCTACCGGCTGACATTTTTTTGCGACCCAACTGTGCCGAGTCGACTGCCCAATTAATTAACGCCGATCAGCAGCGCGCTTTGCTCCAACAGTTCCATGGAAGTGCTCTCGCGTTCGATTGTCCCCTTCCATGTATTGTCACTTCTTTCAACAGACTACAAAAGAAGGCAAGTACATTTCGCAGCGAGTATTTCCCGGGAACTGGAGGAAAACTCAGCAATAATTTTGTCTTTTTCTTCTCGTTTTTTTTTTTGTTACGTTCGCCCTGTTCAAGGCCATCAAAGCGAATGCGCATTGACTTTATTTAATTAAATTTCGCTGAACATGAATAATACTCAATTCTTGCGCACAAATTGGAAGGGTTGATTTTTTTTTATCTCTCTCTCTCTATCTCTTTTTCCGTCGCGGTCTTGTCGTTTGAGTGGGGTTCAGGGCAATTTTTCTAATTGATGTCGTTGATTAATTGAAGGATAGATTAAACAAAAACCAAAGAAACAGACAAGAATAGAAATCGATTAAATGTCTGAGAGTGTTCTGTATCTGACGTTAAGTTTGATCGGTTTTTTTTCCGAAATGAAACAAAAATCATTCGTAATTCAACAAATAACCGTGCGTCTCCTTCGTCGTGTTCTCTACCTAGCAGGTGATGCAAGTGGATTGGAAAACTCAGTTTCTGATTCACCATTAGTATGAGTGGCGTAATTCTTAATTACGATTCGAGAAAACAAGACAAACTTTTCTTTATTCTACGTCATAAATCAATTATTCGAGCGCGGAGTCGAATAACCAAGTGGTACCGGCTGGCAAACAATATCCGGCGACTACACGTGCTGAACCTTTGGGACCACCTAAGCCAAGGTTGTGTTTAAAAGTAACAGAAAGCTTAGCGGTCGTTACGACTAATTGCTACTTCACAAACGCCCAGCAGAAAAGCTGTTTCATACATTTAAAACATTCGAGTTATCGCCTCTCTTTCTTTGCTATCGCGAACCTTCCTGAATCGAAGAGATTACCCTGCTTTGTGTATAAGGTAAACAGACGAGGGAGGAAATTAATTTGGATTAGTTTACGGGTTCTCATTAAAAATTATCGAAGATTCAATATTTCATCCTTTCGGAACAAGGTATGTTTCCGGTAACGAAGTGAGGGGTGGGAAACTGACGTTGTTTTCCGGATAGCTTTGGGTGTTACAACCCCATAGCCAGTGAGAGAGATAGTATTACGGACGAGGAAACATATTTGCAGCTCTGATAAGACTCATCATCGACGAGTTCGGTTTGGATTATGGTTGTCAGAAAGAACGGCTTACTACTTTGATGAAACTTTCCCTTCGAGCAGAGGGATGAAGGATTACTGGTGGCTTTGGAAGAATATCTTTTGAGAGTTAGTTCCGGGATATCGTCTCTTAATGAAAATTATTTATCTAGTCTCGGTGGGGAAGTTTTCCGGTATTTGTTTAATAGAAAAGGTTTCATGCTGTGCATGAAAAGAGATTATTAAAGCATGTTGTGTTATTTTTTTAGCGTACTTTTGTGTACATGAAAGAAATGTATTACTGGTATAATCTTCCCCTTTTTTGACAAGGTCTTTCCAATATGTTTCAGATGTTGTTAAAATTTTCACAAAACAAACACCATTAACAACGTTTCGTGGTGCCTTAATCGAACACACGGAGCATAAGCTCAGCAGAAAACCAAACTGAAAGTCACCCGGATATTGCCATATTGTCGGTTTTTTGTACCTACACGGCTCGAGGCAACCGATAATCCCACCGCTGGCCGAACACTGTACCGGAGGATGACAGTGGAGACGGTTTATCCTAGAGGGAAATCTAACATCCATCCAGTCCGGATACGCTCTAGTCGGCCGAGTGCGTCCTCCATGTGATTTTGATGCTCGCCTCATGATGTCACATCGATGATGGATCCCTCCCATCGTCGTCGTCGTCGTTGTCGTTGTCGTCGCTGCTGCCGCCTTGCGGTATATTGAGGATTAGTGCAATGAGCGTAAAATTATTTTACAGAGCAGAACAACATAACAAACTCGGCAAACCGACGGAACATCGGCAGATTTCTGACGAGGGATAGCTTTTGTTCTAGCGACGGCCAGCTCTAGGCTAAAAGCCCACAGCTCATCAAAACGAGCCAACCCAAGGGAGAGATCGAGACGGAGCTGATGCTGCTTCTTCTGCTCGCCGGCACGGAACATGTTGGTTTCATCGAACTCATTGACAAGGGATTTCACAACCACATAAACTGAATTTGTAGATTTTATACACGACGTCTGGGAAATATCGA
Organism: Wyeomyia smithii; assembly: GCF_029784165.1. Classification (NCBI taxonomy): domain Eukaryota; kingdom Metazoa; phylum Arthropoda; class Insecta; order Diptera; family Culicidae; genus Wyeomyia; species Wyeomyia smithii. The sequence goes on along the minus strand of NC_073695.1, from coordinate 26,160,700 downwards.
TATTCTGCCGGACAATAAAGTTCAATTTTCATTGGATATTACGGGTGGCAAAACTTTGTAACGTTCGCCTCCGGAGGGCAGCTCTCGAAGCGTTATTTGAATAATCGGTATGACTGGGATGTCGAACTCGTACCTATTTGCTATCGAAATTAGTTAATAGTCCGAAGCCCGGGCATACTGGCGTTGTGAGAATTGTGCACTTAGAGAGTCAAAAGCAATAGATTTCTTACTATATTGAACAGGTTGTGCATTAAGGTGAGAGTCATTGGTGTAAAGCTGTCCAATGAATTGATAACTTTTAAGCAAGAAAAGAAGGTTTAAGTTTTGATATTAGATATGGAATCTGGGATCGACTTCCAGTCTCTAGGCAAAATTCCGATTCCAGAAATATGTTGGTCACTTTGGAAAGCGTAAGTCGTCATCTTGGATTTCAAAATGGCGTCTGGAGTGATTTACATTCGATAGCAAATCTAACATAATAAATTATTATCTTTGATCTGATGTTATAAAATTTGTATTGAACAATACAATATAAGCAAAAATTGGTAGAAACTTTGCTAAATAAATAATAAAATAAAGAAAAATTCGCAATACAAAATTTGTCTAGTGTGATTTGATAAAAACTTTGTTGAAAATAAATTTATATGAAAAATTGTTGCCAGTTTTTCCTAACAATAATTTTTTAGAAAAATTACACATACATCAACATATTTTTATCTCGGAACAAATTATTTCATCGTAGAATTTTATGGGGTTTATTTTTTCTTCATTTCGCATAATCTCCCAGTCATAGATGACACAAAGGTCTTTTTTTACGCGGGTTTTTTATGCGGTTTTTTACGCGATTCCTTACAATAGCGCGGATTATGTTTACGCGATTTTTTTTTAAATAACGTGGATTATTTTTACGCGATTAGGAAGATTGTTTTGACACGGTATCAAATAGGCTTAGTATAAGTAAATCTAATAAAGTAAAAAATCAATCGTATGGTTAAGACACATGAGATTTTATGTTTTATCAATCTGAATAATGCATATTTTAAAATATATGCCGTTATCATCCATTAATAGGCAATTAATGTTGATTCGGGAAAAAGGAACAAACATACATTAATAATTGTATAACGATACGAGCAGGGTCGTTGCGATTAACTTCCGATTTAGGAACGAAAGCTCTTGAAATATGGCAAAATCAGTATAAAAAAGTAATTGTCTTGTTCTTCAATGAGTTATCATTTTGGAAGCACTTTTTTGTTATCATTTTTATAACATTTTTCAAGTTAATGTTTACTTTCGTGCTATTATTTTTAATCGGATCGGATTTTAATCGGAAACGGAGTTTTTTTTACAGGATTTTTTCAAATTAAGCGGTTTTTTTATACGCGGATTTTTTAACGCGGTACAACCAACCGCGTAAAAAAGACCCCAGTGTATGCCAAAAATGTCACCAATGTCACAAATGTTTCCAATGACATGAATATCAATAAAGCCAAAAAGATTATAAATGTCATGAATGTTATATATGTCATTATTAACATTACTGAAGAATTTCGCGCTAACTCGATCAGATGTTGGCAGCACCCCTTTTAGAATTCACTGAAGTTTTTTATGGGTGTGTAGTCCTCACTACCCTAAGCAACTTTGCTTTTTTTTACTCAAATTTTTCTGTACTTACATTTGAAGCGAGCTGAAGATATTTTCATAAATCAATATACCTGAATTATTACGGGAGATAGAGAAGAGAGGATAAGGGATGAGTTCTAGTAAAACTGTTTGAACTTTCATTTGAAAAATGAGATTTTTTATAAACAGAAAGTGATTATAAAATAACCACTCATCTCACTGTTTCTCTATATAGACAATTTAGTTACCTAAAACATCTTTGCAAAAAAAAACTAAATGGACATTACAAGGGAAAAAAGTTCTGTAACAAATACCGACTTCTTTTAAAATCCTTTTCTTAATGTAATTTTTTTTCAGTGTAGGCTCCCCAAAAAAAAATTTTTAATTATTTTTAACAAAAGTACGGACGATTCCTTACAAGTGATCCCTTGATAACTTTTCTCTAACTATTGTCATTACCGCACTTCCAGGAGGACACAAAAATTTTTTGTTGAAAAAACTTTTCTTTCTTAAGATGAAGTCGACGGAAAAATCCATCACAATTATAAGGTAAGATTTCATTGGCGATTTTGAGCGTAGAAATCTCAGCTTCCACCTAATAAATTGAGCTCGAATTCTTACTCCATGCATGCGTTAGTTGTGCAAACAATCGATAAAAGTTTCACATACGTATTTTGTAACGATTTTCGAGAAAATTACCTTGCAAAAAATTGATCGAAATTTGAACACGGAATTTCACCTTAAGAGTTCCTTCCGAAGAGTTGTAGACAACTGATACGTCTATCTAAAAAACTTATTTTGAAAATCTCTGAGATCACGGACTTTTTTAAATTCTACTTATGATTCTAAAATTTTCAAAATGATTTTTAAATGATTTTTTTCTGTATTTTTACATACAAGTTCACGCAAATCACTTCTATGGAATATCTTGACAACTTGTCTCTATCTGTTGCCATTATTCAGACAAATTGATTTTAAAAACAACTTCAGCTTATTAAAAATGTTATGTCATCTGTATAAAAAATGTCAAAAATATCAGAAAAGTAAAAAAAGTCATATATGTCATAAATCCCATTAATTATTGCCATAAATGTCATAAATGTCATAAATCTCATAAATGTCATAAATGTCATAAATGTCATAAATGTCATAAATGTCATAAATGTCATAAATGTCATAAATGTCATAAATGTCATAAATGTCATAAATGTCATAAATGTCATAAATGTCATAAATGTCATAAATGTCATAAATGTCATAAATGTCATAAATGTCATAAATGTCATAAATGTCATAAATGTCATAAATGTCATAAATGTCATAAATGTCATAAATGTCATAAATGTCATAAATGTCATAAATGTCATAAATGTCATAAATGTCATAAATGTCATAAATGTCATAAATGTCATAAATGTCATAAATGTCATAAATGTCATAAATGTCATAAATGTTATAAATGTCATATATGTCATAAATGTCATAAATGTCATAATGTCATTAATGTCATAAATGTCATAAATGTCATAAATGTCATAAATGTCATAAATGTCATATATGTCATAAATGTCATAAATGTCATAAATGTCATAAATGTCATAAATGTCATAAATGTCATAAATGTCATAAATGTCATAAATGTCATAAATGTCATAAATGTCATAAATGTCATAAATGTCATAAATGTCATAAATGTCATAAATGTCATAAATGTCATAAATGTCATAAATGTCATAAATGTCATAAATGCCATAAATGTCATAAATGTCATAAATGTCATAAATGTCATAAATGTCATAAATGTCATATATGTCATAAATGTCATAAATGTCATAAATGTCATAATGGCATAATTGTCATAAATGTTATAAATGTCTTAAATGTCATTAATGTCATAAATGTCATAAATGTCATAAATGTCATAAATGTCATAAATGTCATAAATGTCATAAATGTCATAAATGTCATAAATGTCATAAATGTCATAAATGTCATAAATGTCATAAATGTCATAAATGTCATAAATGTCATAAATGTCATAAATGTCATAAATGTCATAAATGTCATAAATGTCATAAATGTCATAAATGTCATAAATGTCATAAATGTCATAAATGTCATAAATGTCATAAATGTCATAAATGTCATAAATGTCATAAATGTCATAAATGTCATAAATGTCATAAATGTCATAAATGTCATAAATGTCATAAATGTCATAAATGTCATAAATGTCATAAATGTCATAAATGTCATAAATGTCATAAATGTCATAAATGTCATAAATGTCATAAATGTCATAAATGTCATAAATGTCATAAATGTTATAAATGTCATATATGTCATAAATGTCATAAATGTCATAATGTCATTAATGTCATAAATGTCATAAATGTCATAAATGTCATAAATGTCATAAATGTCATATATGTCATAAATGTCATAAATGTCATAAATGTCATAAATGTCATAAATGTCATAAATGTCATAAATGTCATAAATGTCATAAATGTCATAAATGTCATAAATGTCATAAATGTCATAAATGTCATAAATGTCATAAATGTCATAAATGTCATAAATGTCATAAATGTCATAAATGTCATAAATGTCATAAATGTCATAAATGTCATAAATGTCATAAATGTCATAAATGTCATAAATGTCATAAATGTCATAAATGTCATAAATGTCATAAATGTCATAAATGTCATAAATGTCATAAATGTCATAAATGTCATAAATGTCATAAATGTCATAAATGTCATAAATGTCATAAATATCATAAATGTCATAAATGTCATAAATGTCCTAAATATCATAAATGCCATAAATGTCATAAATGTCATGAATGTCATAAATGTCATAAATGTCATAATTGTCAGAAATGTTATATAAGTCATAAATGTTATAAATGTCATAAATTTTATGACTGTCATAAATGTCAGAAATGTCATAAATTTCGTAAATGTCATATATGTCATAAATGCTATAAATGTCATAAATGTCTTAAATGACATAAATGTCATAAATGTCATAAATGTCATGAATATTATGCATATCAAAAATAACATGCATGTTAAAAATATCATGTGTGTCAAAAATATCAACAATATCAATATAGATTGACTCCCCAGCTGGTCTCGAGGTACGATGCTGGCCTTACAAGCCAGTTGTCGTAGGTTCGGGTCTCGGCTTAGGAGAGACTGTTAGTGTCAGTAGGATCGTAGCGCTAGCCCCGCAATTGTCCTGTACACTCAACAGTTGGCTGCGAAGTCTGTGTATAGTAAACAGAAGGTCATGTTCCGAATCGGAATGTAGCACCAAGGCTTTGCTTTTTATTAATATAGATTGTAACAAATGTTATAAATGTCATCAATGTCATGAATGTCAAAAATATCAAGAATGTTATAAATGTCATGCGATTTGGGGTTGTTACAATCTAGTTTCATCGAAACAAACATCAGTTGACCTGTTAAGACAAGGATAATCTAACTGGTGACCAGTCCACATAAGCACTGAGGATGACTGTATGTCACAGTCGAAATATATATTTTGGCGGACTGAATTTCAATATTTATTTCCCAAATTTCTAGTAGAGTCTAATGGAAGCCGATAACTATTTCCTTTGACTCTTTCGATTTTACAGATTGGTTTAGTTAGAAAATATGCGTATTTCCTGTTTTAAAATGTGTTTTCGAGTGTTTATGAGATGAATATATAGGTTGATATGAATACTGGAGCAGTTCCCCTAACAAAAGTATTTTTGTTATTGCACTGAATTTAGAATTAAACTGGATGCATTTGACGAAAAATACATGTTTAGATTTTAAATGCAAAAATTACTAATTTTGTATGAGTGTTTGATGGAATTTAAAATTTAATCTTAACGCACTTTGATAACGTACATCGTTACGCACATTCAAATTATCACTGGCATCGATCAGTATCGCTAATCATATGCGTATCGAATCGATAATTTAAGACATAAATAATGGTGGAATATCAAGAGGAAAATGAATGCATAATTTGCCTGCTTGTTCATTTAATTTATTCTAAGCTATGCTCCAGCTCGCAAATTCTGAACAAGTACCTAATTCCACTGCAACCATTCAATGCTTGTTGTTTTCCTTTCAAGCAAACTGGCTCATTTTGATACAACCCGTTTACATATATAAGAGATAAATTCACTCGCACTCCCTTCCTGCTTGTGCTTCCACTCACTCCTGAGCCCTATTGCAGCCCGAAGTGTCTCAATTCTATCTCTTATCTATTCATGCTGTCTCGATTGCCATTGTAAATTCTTTATAATGCAAACCATCCCAGGTACATGCGAAGCCAATGGCAGAAACGACTGGATTGTTTCTGCTTTGGTGCAAACCGTTGTCGACTATCCACCCCGACCGACACTCCCTTCTCCCCAGTGCTAACTGCTCCTGCAGTCGGCGTCGGAAAAATGATAAGCACGGCCCTTTTCCAGCCTTCAAGCCTTTGCCGAGAGAAACGGATGAGAAACTTGGCACCGGCGTGGTAGTTTGTATAGGAGATAGATATCAACCTAATTAAGATAACAAATTGAAAACGCTTTTCAGGTAAGCAGAGGTCCGGTTGCACTGGGTGTTGTGGGTGGTCCTGACAGCACCAAGCAACGTGACGAGTGAGCAGTGCGAGTGAAAGAAAATTCCCACAATAGGCAGGTGGCGGTGCGGCAGCAGTGGAACGGTCGATCCCGGCTGGAATTAGTTTTGCCCTGTGCCAGCACAAGTCAGCACCAGTCACTGAGCCGAGGGTTTGTAAAATGCTCTTGTACCGAAATCATTAATGTGGGTGACTTCTGTAGCAGTCGTTGGGGGGTAGTTTTACAGTAATTCGTATACCTGGAACACTTCAGGGCCTCTATTGTGAATCTTTTCTTCGCTGCTGCCCTGGGGCAGATTTTCACGGGAAGATAACTCAACGAGATGAAAGTTGAACAAATTGAATTTTGGGTTGGAATGGGTTGCTACACATTAGAAGTGATCCTATCGGGGTAATGGGAAAACGCTTTTGTGTTTTAAAACTCCAGACAATAATAGTAAACTTCATTGTAGGACAGCACATTGACGAAATTAGTCGAAAAATAACACTTCTCAAAGCTTGATACCAGTTTTTCAAGCGTCTCCATAAGCTCACAAGCGATGCGAACACCTTATTCTCCAATATACTTGGGGGCAAACAAGTAGTGGAGAAATGGTTCATTAAAATTATGCTTAATTACCAGGGAACATGGTTCAGAAATCGAATCGACGTGTAACATTGTGTCAACCTGTGCGTCGATAGATGCTGAAGAAGGAAACCCGACAGCAGGAACATATTCAATCGCAGCTTACGATAATAATAATGATGCGACTGTGTCAGCGAGGCTGCAAAATAACCACAAACATTTCAATAAAACTACCACAGCGTATAATGTGCGTTCAGCTGTTGGCACTACATATTGACCACAGCATCATTGAATCGTCATCAAAGCCAAATGGTGCGTGTGGTTTTTCAATTTTCAAAACATTACTTCGCTATTGCGTCTACTGTCACTAGTCCTAGTAGTGCTAGGAGTTAAGTGGATGCTTTGGCGCATATTGATACAGGAAGCACTAGGTTTTGTTTTGTAATGTTAAGCGGTTCGAATCGTTTGTCGAGAAACCTCAATTGGAGATAAATTTAATTGCAGAAACACTCGCAAACACAGCTTATTTATATTTCAATCCTCAGTCATCCTCAGCGCTTATGTGGACTGGTATGTCACAGTCGAAATATATATTTGCGCGGACTGAATTTCAATATTTATTTCCCAAATTTCTAGTAGATTCTAACGGAAACCGATAATTATTTCTTTTGATTTTATAAATCACTCTGCTAAGACGCTCGGTATAGATTTTCCAAATAAACCAATCTGCTAATCCATGGAATGGATTCTCTTTAATTCACTTTAGATTTTACATAAAAGAGAATCCTCAAAACTCACTTAAAAGCTCTAAATTTTGTATTATAGTCGGGCATTTGCATTTGAAAACTCATTTATTTCAATCACCTACCTCAGAAAACATAATCCGCACATTTTAATCACTAGCGGACCACTTTTCATTTTAATCACTAAACAAAATCACTCACTACACCAAGAATAATTTATTCTTTGAAATGTTCACCTCAAACTTCGAAAAACAAGCTTGAATTAGCAGAAATATATGTGTTACGGATTCAGAAAGTAATTTTGAAGCAGTCTATTTGTATGATCAGCTCGAACTAGAAAATATTTAATATATTATTAGTTTTCAACATATTTTGCTTTAGTTTTTCATTTGCTTACAAATTATTTTTTTTCCACCCTCGTGCTCACACCTACTCTTCCTTCTTTTCGCTTTTCCTCGCCTAAATGTATAGTTTCCATATAAAATTCATAGCATTGCTTAAATTAATTTCTTACTCACGCCTTTTTAACTGTAGCTTTCTCCAACTATATTTGAATGTTTGATCATCCAGGAACTTTATTGATTTTGCCGTATCATTCGTTTAAACCAGCTTGCCTGTGTAAACAAATCTAATAATCTCTGTTTTTGCGTAATTCGTTTCAGGTTTTCTGTTGGGTTTACTTACAGTAACTAGATAAATTGTTCCAACGTACAAATTCCCTTTTTTGCATCAAGAAACTAGCTTTATAACTACTAATTTTAATAAATTTCACTACAATAAGTGGGCTTTATAATTCACGTTCGATTTTATCCAGCTACCCAACTCATTAGACCGACGTCATCTCTTGAGGTTAGCCCAGCGGTGTTGACAATATGGGATGAATTTCTACAATTCCTAAATTTCAGCTGTATGTATTTTCATCTGTTTTTACTGCGTTGCAGAAAATCAAAAGTTGCCAAATCAGTTTCCGTTAATACGAAAAAATCATACTGAAAATGTTAAATTATTTCGACATAATTGACATAAATCGACTGCACTGCAGTGTTACCTAGGTTACCAATTTTGCACGTGATCAACTACAGCGGATATCTAGGTTACCTACAATGACGGGCTACGGCTACGTTCATTCTGGATAATATGATTCATTCATGATTAACATTGTGATGAATATTGGGGCGTCGTGAGATGAATAATTGAGCAGTGATTCGGGTTTTGAGATGGATATGGAAGCGTTGAAAAAAACAGTTTGTTTAACAAAATTCAGGATAAATCTAGCTAAGTTAACTTAATATACAATCCTGAATAATTTTATAAGAGCACGTAAGCGTATTTTGTTTATTTGTAATTCCGTAAAAAATGGCGTTTAATCCGTGAATTCCTCGTGAATATCTGCTTAATGAGATGAATAATGGAGCAGTTCTCCTTTTTGAAGTTTAATAGTGTAGGAACTAAATGAAAGAAAACAAATCTTGTCATTATTACTTCATTGCAGCCTTCAAAATTGATAAAAAGTATCAAGGTCGAGATTTCGTGAACAATTAACCAATCACATGTGAGCATGCACTTCGGGTCAAATACCGAGTCCAATGTCAAGTCCAGTTTTTTTTTTTCAGTTTCGAGTCAAATTTCAAATCCTATTTCGAGTTCAATTTAAAGCCCACTTTCGAGTACAATTTGCAGTCCAATTACAAATCCAATTTCAAGTGCGATTTCGAGTGAATTTTCAAATTCAATTTCGAGTCCAATTTCAAGTTCGATTTCAAGTCCAATTTCGAGCCAATTTCAAATCAGATTTCAAGTCCAATTTCAGTCCAATGGCAAGTCCAGGTTTAAATCCAATTTAAAGTACAATTTCAAATGCAATTTCGAGACCTATTTCATGTTTGATTTCAAGTCCAATTTCGAGCTAATTTTGAGTCCAGTTTCGAGTCCAATTTCGAGTCCAGTTTCAAAACCAATTTCGAGTTCAATTTAACTGCAATTTCGAATCCAATTTCAAGTCCAATTTCGATCCCAATTTTGTGACTATTTCAAGCCCTATTCGAGTCCATTTTCAAATTGAATTTCGAGTCCACTTTCAGGTTCAATTTCAAGTCCAATTTCGAGCCAATTTCAAGTCAAATTTCAAGTCCATTTTTTAATCCAATTTCAATTCCGAGTTCAATTTTGAGCCAATTTTGAATCCAGTTCCGAGTCCAATTTTGAGTCCAAATACAATCCCGGTTTCGATTCCATTTTCGAGTCTAATTTCAAGTCTTATTTCAAGTCCAATTTTCAATCCTATTTCGAGTCCAATTGCAACTCTAATTGCAAGTCGTATTTCAAACCCAATTTCAAAATCAATTGCGAGTCCAGTTTTAGGTCCAATTTCGAGTTCAGCTTCAAGCCCAAGTTGGAGCCTGATTCGAGTTCAAATTCGGGTCCAATATGAAGTCCACTTTCGAGTCCAATTTCGAGTTTAATTTCAAATAATATTTCAAGTGCAATCTCAAGTCCAATTTCAAGTTCAATTCCGAGCCAATTTTGAGTACAGTTCCAAGTCCAATTTCAAGTACAATTTAAAATTCAATTTTGAGTCCAATATTAAGTCCAGCTTCGAGTTTAATTTCAAGTCCACTTTCGAGTACAATTTGGAGACTAATTTCAAATCCAATTTCAAATGAAATTTCAAATCCAATTTCGAGTACCATTTCAATCCCAATTTTGCCTTTATTTCAAGCCCGATTTCCAGTCCATTTTCAAATTCAATTTCGAGTCTAATTTCAAGTTCGATTTCAAGTCCAATTTCGAGTCCAATGTCAAGTCCAGTTTTCAATCGAATTTCAAGTCCTGTTACGAGTTCAATATCGAGCCAATTTTGAGTCCAGTTTCGAGTCCAATTTTGTTTCCAAATGCAAACCCAATTCCGATTTCATTTTCGAGTCTAATTTCAAGTCTTATTTCTAGTCCAATTTCCAATCCTATTTCGAGTCCAATTGCAAGTCCAATTTTGAGTCGTATTTCAAACCCAATTTCAAAAGCAATTGCGAGTCCAGTTTCAGGTCCAATTTCGAGTTTAAGTCCAGTTCCGAGTCCAATGTAAATTCCAATTACGAGTCCAATATTAAATACAATTTGAAGTCTAGTTTCGAATCAATTGCAAGTCCAATTTCAAATTCAATTTCGAGCCAATTACAAGTCTGATGTCGAGTCGAATTCAAAAATTTAAATACAATTTAAAGTCCAATCTCAAGTTTAAATTCGAGCCAATCTTGAGTCCAGTTCCGAGTTCAATTTCAAGTCCAATTTCAAATCCAATTTCGAGTCCAATATTAAGTCCAATTTCGAGTACAATTTAAAGCCCACTTTTGAGTACAATTTGGAGTCTAATTTCAAATCCAATTTCAAGTGCAATTTCGAAACCAATTCCAAGCCAAATTTCAAGTCCAATTTCAAATTCGATTTCGAGCCAATTTCAAGTCAGATTTTGAGTTCAATTCAAAGTCAAACGTCAGGTCCAGTTTCAAATCCAATTTCAAGTCCTATTTCGAGCTCTATTTCGAGTTAATTTTGTGTCCAGTTCCGAGTCCAATTTTAAATCCGATTTCGAGTCCGGTTTTAAGTCCAATTTAAAGTACACTTTCGAGTACAATTTGGAGACTAATTTCAAATCCAATCTCGAGGGCAATTTCAAGTCCAGTTTGGAGTCCGATTTCAAGTCCAATTTCGAGTCCAATTTCAATCCCAATTTCGCGCCTATTTGAATCCCGAATCCGAGTCTAATTTCAAATTTAATTTCGAGTTGAATTTCAAGTCAGATTTCGAGTCCAATGTCAAGTCCAGTTTCCAATCCAATCAATTCCTATTTCGAGTTCAATTTCGAGCCAATTTTGGATCCAGTTACGAGTTATATTTCAAGTTTAAATGCAAACCCAATTTCGATTCTATTTTCGAGTCTACTTTCAAATTCAATTTCAAATCTTATTTCGAGTCCAATTTCCTAACCTATTTCGAGTCCAATTGCAAGTCCAATTTCAAGTCTTATTTCAAATCCAAATTCAAAAGCAATTGTAAGTCTAGTTTGAGGTCCAATTTCGAGTTCAATTTGATTTCCAATTTGGAGCCTATTTCGAGTTCAAATTCGGGTTCAATAGTAAGTCCACTTTAGAGTCCAATTTCGAGCTTAATTTCAAATAATATTTCAAGTCCAATGTCGAGTCCGATTTCGAGTCCAATTTCAAATTCAATTTCGAGTTTAATTTGGCCCCAATTTTGGTTTAATTTCGAGTCAAATTTTAAATCCAATACCAAGTTCTTATCCGGGTTCAAGTTTATGTCCAGGTTCAAGTTCATGTCCAGGTTCAAGTTCATGTGCAGGTTCAAGTTCATGTCCAGGTTCAAGTTCATGCTCAGGTTTAAGTTCATGTCCAGGTTCAAGTTCATGTCCAGGTTCAAGTTAATGTCCAGCTTCAAGTTAATGTCCAGGTTCAAGTACAAGTACAAGTACAAGTACAAGTGCAAGTACAAGTTTAAATCCAAACCAAGCTCGAGTTCAAATTCAAAATTCAGATACAAGTCCAAGTTGAAGTTCATGTTCATGTCAAAGTTCAACTTTTGCTCAGGTTCAATTCTAAATCCATAGCTGTATTTCCGTGAGTTTTTGACGTAGGACTACGTCCTTGTTTTCTATAATGGAGTACTTTTTGTATAATTGAAAATGAAACTGGCAAATGTTGCGTCAGATTTCAAACGATAATAGCAAGCGAACGGCTTAATGCATCTCAATTATTTATATGTCGATGGATAGATAACATGTATGACAATTGTTTGCTATAATGTTTAACATTGTTGCTTTACTGCTTAATGGTGGAAATAGATGAAAAGTTCGAGCTTTCCCCTACACTTTCCTCGCTATTGCATTACTTCCAGAGCACGGATAACGAAAACATTAACGGAATAAATTCCACTGCTTACAAATTTGGACTCAGCTAAATGTTTGGATTCGTTTCTTATTCTCGAGTTGGCGTCGCCCCGCCTACATTGCAAAAATCTACGCTCAACTCTATACAAAACACTGCGTTTAGAAAATTCAACTTCATTCTTGTTCGTCACACGGTAGTGAGTGGAGCCTACAGTATAGCAGCTAGAGGTGCGCAACATCAGGAAAAGAGAGCGAATTACGAATCAACTATCAAGGACTGTGGAACACTTTATTTTAATTCTGCATACGGCAGCAACAGACACCATCGTATGCTGCCGGATTTGCTGGTACAGCTACCGGATGACAGAGCGAAGAGCAAATTTGTTATGTGCGGCCAAAGAATGTATTTAATACTACCGGTGGTGCGATCATCAGCACGCGTTTCTAGTTGAAAATTATCAAATCGGTTCTTTTCAGAACTATGAATGGTTAAAGATAAGAGTTATGATTTTTTCGCAACTACCGTCAGCCCTGGTGTAAATTTCAAAATGGCGACTTTCGGTTTCTGAGAAACAGCCAAAAATGACCGAATACTACTCTATATGGATATTTTTGGCATCGGGATGATGCATAGGAGCCATGAATTGACGCTGGACGCCATTTTCAAAAGAAAGACGACGATTTTCGGTTTCTGGAAATCAGCCAAAAATGACTGATAATCATCCAATATGGGTATTTTTACAAACAGGTTGATGCTTAAAGGCCATTGACTTAACATACCATTTTGAAATCCAAGATGACGATTTGCGGTTTCTAAAAAACAGCCGTGATTGACATAATACCACTCAATATTTATTTCCACATACCACGCAATTGTGTTTACAGAATCGAGCCAAAAGTTCATTTCAAACGGTTTGTCTTTTATTAATTATCGTTTCCAATATTCGATTGTCATGCATTTGCAGACTATAAACAAATCGCAAAAAATCAATCAATTTCCAAGGTTCAAAATTATATAAATAAAGAAAAATAGAGCGGGACGAAGTTCGCCGAGTGTGCTAGTCAATAATAAACCTCATGACTTTAAGGGTAACTTGTCAAAATGCATGACAGTCTCATTGAATCTGGTGATAGTATCTTGCACTGTACACATCGCCTGAAATATAATACAATGTAATATTTGAGCTTAGAAATTCAAAGTCTCAACACTCAAATGTAAATACTCTCTTGAGAGCGGCATGTAAAAAGCCTAGAAAATATTTCTTCGTGAGTTCGACAGAAAAACCTTGAATTTTATAAAAAAATTGGCGGAGAGTTTTTGAGCGCGCCCACCAATGGCTGTATTATCGACTTAAACGACATCGAAACAATCCTGTCTGTGGGTGATGTTTTTTTTTAATCCAAAATTTTACTCAGTTTCTGTATGAGAGTTAGTGAGTTGGTAGTCTGCAATTGCTTTATCGTCATACATACTTGTTTGCAAGTTTAAAATCACTTTAAATAGCCTTCTTTCGTAGCCGTTATGGTCTTCAACCCGTTTTCTGGTTTAAAAAACCCGATCCGACAGGCACTCGAAGCTCCCTGTTTTGCAAAAAGTGCCACAAAACAAACCACCATCGAATCATCAAGAAGACACACGGTGTCTCTGGTAGAAGAAACTTATCCGAAAAAAAATAGTATCGCTCATCATTCGAAAGCTCAAGGTGTCCCCTTTAATATGCTACTAAAATTGAAATGATCTATCGAGGGGTCCAGAACCATTTTTTTTTCAGACATTTCTTTTTGTAATTGAAAAGCTGGTGTATGTGCTCTTATCAAGAGATTTAGGTGCTGGGGGGCCCGATTAGATAGTGTTGAAACCTTCAAGTTTTGTTTTTTTCATATAATGAAACAATATTTGGCATAATCTGGGCATAACAATATTTGGCATAATTGAAAATGGTAAAGTTGTAACAGTAAAGCCACGCCAGACGGGATCACCAGCTTTACTGTACTGGCACAAAATGATTTCCTAGTCGCTCGGGATCGCTTCAAAGTGACGGAACCTTTGTCGGACCGATATTACCCACCGGTAACTATCGCCGTGCCCGCAGAACGATAGGCTCTCCTCCGTGACTACCCTTCGAAAACTCTCCCGCTTAAGCGCCAGTACCGACAAATGTCTGTACTGCGGGGAAGCGTGTTTTGTACCGGCCCGGCTAAATCCTCTCAGGGCAGGTCAGGTAAAACGACTAACTGTCAAAGCGAAAATCTACAGGACGGTAACGATAGCGGAACGGTAGGCTTTCTTACTGGTAATGCAACACAGTAGTACAATGCGTTCTCATTTATTTTCGTCTTCCCTTCTTTATCGACCCTGTACAACTTTGTCGCGCATGCGGTATTTTTTTAAATCTAACCTGTTTGCTGGTTTCTTGCTGGGTCCCACGACGACGTAGATGGTCGCTTAGCTACCACTTGGTCGTCACCAAGGAGCTGTCTAGCGGGAAATTGGCTGGTGACGGTTGTTGGTAATGAACGGGTTGAGGGCGCCGGGCGTTAAACTTTGCCGGCGGACGCTGGGGAGGACTCCTGTCAACTCCCTGATATTCCTAGCGGAAAATATAAAAAACCTTCGCCTGAAGGTTTCTTCAGGCGAGCGACATCAACTATAACGTTGTACTATTACTTCGGCAATGCACAAATAGTTTTACCTTTTAGTTTACGATTGGGACTATCACTAGTTTAAGATTTATTCACAGCCTCACGTGGCCAGCAGCCTATCTATTAATATTATTTATTAAATTATTTTCATAATTTAATTTTCCCTCTAACTCACTCTCTCTTCTCTTTAGTCTTTTTATAACTTTTCTTCCGCTTCGGTATTATTTTTCTTCCGATTATAATTTTAGTATAACTTCTTCCGTTTCAGCACTTTATCTCATTTCAAAAAATATCTAAAAGCCTTTAGCTTAACCTCGATAGTCTCGGCCGCCTTTGAGGAAGGTTCACCAGTAATAGACCGATGCTCAGCTATCGCTAACTATTCGGAGCCAGAGTATTGGCTCCCGCGGCACGAAGTAACGCTTTACGTGCCTTGCTCTGATTGGTCGATCAATATGGAGAAAAACGAAAGCTCATATTGATTTGCTTTATCGCCTGGCTTCAAACCCCGTCTACGGAAGCTTTAATTGTGAGTGGTATAAATATGCAATTCGACTTGGATTGCCGTGCTTTGAATCTCATGGCGATGAAATCATTTACGGCTTACAAAGTGGGGTAAAAAAGACTCGAAAATTTTCAATCCAAAATTGCTGAAAAGACAAAAAAAAGCTATAACTTTTTGTACGCTGAATCAATTTCTCTGAAAACTGATATGGTAATTCTATCCTATAAAAATATACCATGTCGGTTATTAAAAGTTGATGTCGAGGTTACATAATTAGATATTTACATTTTTCTTCAAAAACATGGTGATTTTTGGAGTTTTTTTTGTCATCAGAACTAAGTCTTACAGTTAAACAATACGTTTTATAAATCATCTCAAGAGCTTTTATTGGACGTTTTCAAAAAGTGCATCGTTTAAAACAAATCGATTTTTTTCAAAACAAGGTTCAGACCATCATTTGAACCTGTTACACAAGGAGCGCAACTCAATTTTGTTTCTTTTTGTTTTGCTCTTCACCTTCCAGCGAAGCGTTAAATCATTTTTCATGAACTAGTTTATTTGAGAAAAGAGGCCCAACGAAAATTTCTTCTTCTCCCGGGCCCCCAACACTTGAATCCCACTCAGCATTTCACCCCACCAACTCCTTTCCCAAAAAAACTTATATGTACAAATTATTTCATGGATGAACAAACCCTGGAAAATTTAGCTCGATTGGAGGACATCGATGCAAAACGGAGTTGCGCTCCTGACACAATGGGTTTAAATAATGATTTAAAACATGTATGGAAAATAAAATTTTCTCGGTCGTTACTAAAACGGCGCATTTTTCAATAACATCAAATGAAAGCTTTTGAGTTGCTCTATAAAACGTATAGCTTAGATACAGGGTCCAGTTTTGTTGCAAAAAAGAGCTGCAATTATCACCATTTTTTTGAAGAAAAATGCAAATATCCTATAATGAAACCACGACAGCAACTCTTAACAACCGGCATTTTATATTTTTTTATTGGATAGAATGTCGATTTTTGAAGAAATCGATCAAATCAATCATCAATCTAAATCAATGTAATCAAAGTCACAACATTTTATTTATTTCTAGCTGATTTCAGACTCCAAATTTTCAAGGGTCTTTTTTACCCCACTTAACACTTTTCAAAAAATCTGAAATTATGTAAAGCTTTTTTTTTGTTATATGAATAAAAACAACCCTGAATATTTCGGTACGATCATACAACCCTGATAACTTTTTTGTATTTCTGAAACATATTATTTATTTCCATTTCACTAGTTTTTCAATTACAAATATATGTTCGAAAACAAATTGTTCTAGACCCCCCGATAGAACATTTCAATTTTGGTGGGATATTAAAGGGGACAGCTCAAGCTTTGCACCATTCATTGTGGTTCAGTGTTCTTGTTTCAAGCCTTCATTTGTAATGTTTGCTAAAGGCTAGGGTGACAGCATCAAGAATTTTCTCGATGATCATATTTACCATAATAAAAATGTCTGTTTTCGTGTTTTTCTTGATTGTAGGAATCATGTTTATCCCCTGTTCTTAGACCACCCTACACTGGCGTCGAAGAATACACAAAGTCCGCGTCCATCGATGGTTCCCGGGGCCGTTGGCGGAACTGACTGACTGGCAGGTATGCAGGTGCACACAGACCCGGTTCGCCTCCCCCTGGCCCCCATCGATGCAGTTGCAAGTGTCCCAACAGAGAGATAATTATCTCTCCTGGAATAGCAATTAAATATGAAGAAGTGGGGATCCTGTCAGCCCCAGCTCAGGAGCGGCGGCGGCAAAGGACACTACTTGTTTGCGCTTGGCTGCTAGAAATGGTCGCTGCTTGCACTTGCACCAGTTGAGCGAGTTGCTGAGTATTGCCCACTAAACAGTGCAAACTGAAGCGGATGAAAAGGATAAACTCAAATAATAATGAAGCTTGCAGTTTTAAGTTCCGCCATAGTTCGCACTCCAGATATACCGCTGTTTGCCTTGTTCCACTCCGTCTCGAGTGGTGGTGCGCTTGATGAAGAAGACTCTCTGTGGCTGTGGCGAAGCGGACACGAGAAACCAGGAAACCAGGAAAGAGACGATGAACCTTCGAGTGTTAGCCCTGTGCCATTAGTCTCACGCTGGAAGAAAGCCAATTATGAATTCGAAGCGGAACTTGTCGGAGTCTGTCCTGGGCCGAGAGGATGTTGGATTTGTGTCAACAAAAGCGGCAAGTGGCAATGGGATGCGGTTTTCCCGAAGAGGCAGCCTTGCTGCTATAATTTATTCATTCCGTTACGGCGCATGCATTAATTTCAGGATATTGCAGAACTATTTCATTAATTTAATTTGTTGCTAATATTAAAGTTTCTAATTTATAACATGTTCAAAAGGCGTCAAATTTAACGTCCTCTTCTATATGCAATCCCAATCACGCTGTGGTGTGACTGTAAATAAACTCTCTAATTACAATGTAATTATTAATTGAAAATCCCAAAAGTATCCGGCACCTGTTTCTGCTCATGCCCATCGGACAAACCATTAATTCATAACGACCCTTTCACACCGCTGCGCAACCAACCAAACCAAACCAAACGTGAGGCAGATGGGGCGCGTTTTGTTTCAATTTCCCGCTCGCTCCGAGGGAGATGAAAGCAATTTTCCGAAGCGTTAATTTCCATTTCATTGATTTTATCACACCACAGTGACAAACATCAATCAATTTCGATTAAATTTATCGCCGATAAACGATTTGCGTGTTTCGATTTGTCCCCGGCGTTGGCCGTCCGTGTCTGTATCGACGTCGGATTGCGTACGTGCGCAGTAGCTAGTCGGATCACTTTTTCCAGCAGCAGACGGCAATTTTTCACCGCCAAGAGGGCGAGTAATCAATATGTACTGGAAAGCCCGACCATTTGCTTGCCATCAATAGGCCCAAAGAATGGGTCCACCATGAAAGGAACCCGGAAAAGTCAATGCGCGAGTGAAAAGCTCTTTTCCTTGAAAAACCCGCTAGTCGCCGTCTGTTAGATTTTACCACCCATATCAAAGTGCGGGTCCCTTTTCCGCTGACGCGCGTCAGCCTGTGATCAGTCAATCGCCATCAATTTATATTGTTTGCCTTCCGAACCTTCTCGGAATTGAAGATGGGCTACGCAATCTGGCCCGTGGCCCAGAAGTGATGCACGTATGTTCGTAGTTGAGCGAGTGGAAAGAGAAGAAAAAAGTTTCAGTCAATTTCCTGTACTGTGTAGTGCAGGCTTCAACCCACTCCAGGGCGCGGGTTGAAGCCTGCTATGAACCATACAGAAAAGTGTATTAATAGAATGTTACGTTCAATGAATCAGGCCCTTGCAATCATCTCTGAATGCAGATACTTGGGCCTTTTAGAATGTTTATTGTTGGAGGTAGAACTTTTTTCTAGCGACATTGCAATATGTTGTTAAGCCTCAATAGTATAAAAAAGTGCAGTAACATCGCAACTTTCTAGGATCAAAAATAGGCCCGAAAAATTCAATACCAAAACTCACTTCAATTTGTACACATTTTCGGGGCTTCCCCAACCGTTAACACGTTTATTATTAATAGCTTTCCGACGTCTCGTTTTATTTTTGCGTAGCTACTGGGTCCCACCCGGACGGAATGGGCAGCTGAGCTCTTTTGATACGTACTACCAACAAGTTCTCAGCACCGCCCTCCCCTGGACTGTCGACACGTTCACTTTGACGAAGGTTAGATTAATAGCCGGCGGCGCAAACAAGTCAGATAGTGACGAAAATGTTACCAGTTTCAACGCTTTTTTCATCGTCATTTGTCAGACAATTCTATCTTTTGCCTGCGTTGACATGGGAACTAGAAGAGAGAGCGAGCAAAAAAAAACCTCAGCCTGCAGTCCCACAACAACTTTCTAATGACTTCGCAATTCAACCATTCTCGTTTTAATTAAGCCACTGCTGCTGGTTGATAGCGTTCATTAGAGCCCAATCAAACGGGGAGTGTTTTTCTGACCTCACTTATTATTTCTCCAAAAAAAAAAAAACACTTATCCCAAAAGGTCTGAAATGTTACGCTACGGGGTATTCTGGTAATTTACTTGTTTGTTTTTTTTTTCTCTGCACGAGAAAGAGAAATAATTTCGCCCCAGAACCATAGATTGTTTTAGGTGTTAATAGTACCCAGTCAGGTGAAGCCTCCAGGCAAACAAATTAGGGAAGTGATGTGGATCCACTTTCAAATTAGACAACATGGTTACGGAATGGAAAAATAATCGTCGGGAATTCTATTCACCACAGGAGATGGGAAAATATTGATATTCAGTGTTAATAGTACCCAGTCAGGTGAAGCCTCCAGGCAAACAAATTAGGGAAGTGATGTGGATCCACTTTCAAATTAGACAACATGGTTACGGAATGGAAAAATAATCGTCGGGAATTCTATTCACCACAGGAGATGGGAAAACCTAATCTGTAGTAAACACTCGGACGATTTTACATTGATAAACTTATGACAATAATATTCAGAATTTACTATTCGGGCTTAATATGATGCCCAATAATTAATGTATTTCGGAATTGCATAGAAAAAATGATTTATCTCCTAGAAACGGACTACTTTTTTGTTGGTAAAAGGTTCAATTTGAATAAATTTGAATCCCAGTAAATTTTACCACACGAAGCTATGCGATTAGAATTGATATTGTGAAAATATATAAACCTGTTTAGATTAATCATAGAAATAAATTGCGACATTCGGCATGTTCGTACTGCAATTGCTCACAAATTTTTGAAGAATTCTCGTTTGACAGTCAAATTTAGAGCGTCTTAGCAGAGTGATTGAGAAATCAAAGAAATAGTTATCGGTTTCCGTTATACTCTACTATATTTTTTTTTTTTTGGAAATAAATATTGTAATTCAGTCCGCAAATATGTATTTCGACTGTGACGTACAGTCTTCCTCAGTGCTTACCCTACCCTATTGATACCCTGAACAAAGCTGGAATTTATAAAAATGCATGCAGTCACTGTGACATGGTTTACATTGGACAAACTAAACGTAACCTAGGGATACGTTTCAAAGGACATTTCGCAGAAGTAACAAAAGCAAGTAAAGTTTCAAAAAAAGCCCCACCATACCTTTTCAAATCAAAAGTTGCTGAACATATTTTTAACGAGGAACATCCACTAACTTCGGATAACATTCACCTCCTCCGCCCCGTTAATGGTTTATGGAAATTATACGTAGCTGAAAGTTTAGAAATTTATAAACAACACTCATGCACGCTTCTCAATAAAGACGCAGGTAATCACCCCTCATGGCTATTCAATCTGCTTCCCAAAAACCCCAGACATGGTAGGTAAACAATCGACCGCACAACTCCCTACCTAATTCCAATTAAGAGTGCTAAATTTTCATTTTACCTACTACAAATAAAAAACAGGATTTACACTTTGCTTTTTACCAGTCCACATAAGCACTGAGGAAGACTGTACGTCACTGTCGAAATATATATTTGCGGACTGAATATCAATATTTATTTCCCTTTGATTTCTCGTTTGACAGTGTTTATGATTAAAATTCGAATTTGAACAAGAGTGAACAATAAGCTGAACCTGCTACACAAACAAGGCGAAGCGAAATATAGTGGGCGATTCAATAAAAGCAGAGTCAATAATGCTGTGTACGTTGTGTTTAAAAAGGTCAACGCGGTTTAGTAACTGAATTGTACAATTATGTCATACCGTATGACTCATACGGCATTGATCCCTTCCAACATAAAATATTGATGGGTAATAATACGCCGACGGTCTGTGGAGACCAGCTTTTATGAATATGTATCATCAACACCACAAATAATGGTAAAATCCAAAAGAGTGAAAGGTCAAATGCATTAGGGTTTTTTTTTTTATGAAATGTTTGAGAACATGTAGGAAATATGTGTGCAGAGCATTTTTTGCAGGTAGAAGGAAATGAGTGCTAAAATGCTAACATGAGGATTATGTCGTCAAGAAGAATAACTTCATTCTGTGCCGAACACGCATCAGCATCGGTTGTGTTTCGAATTCGCTCCGATAAAATTCAAACCGTGTGCACAAGTGCCGGCATTCTTTGACCGGGCCCGGTGTCTTTTGTTTAGATTGCTGCTTCGCATTCAAGGTCAAGTGCCTTTGTGTAACTTTGTCGCTTTGTAGCTGCCTGCTGTCGAACGATTTGGTGGTGAGTGCAGTGTACTCCTGTGGACGTTTATCCAACACGAAGGAGAAAAGGAAAGGAAGTTACGTGCTTCTTGTCTGTCCTACCGGCGCGCTAGTATTAGCGCGATGGATGTAGATCCCCCACCTCCCGCACCTCCATCCTCGAATCCCACCGACCCTGTCCCTCCTGCCCCTCCTTCTACTGTTAATTCTTCAGCTCCCTCACGTGTCAGGTTGTATCCAGACGGATCGACGCTTCCAGTGGCAGTTTACCTCAGGCCTAAAGCAGGGCCGAAATCGAAATCATTGAAAATATTACCGATTTCGAAAGACCTGACGTCACACTATAAAGCTGTGATTGCAATTTCTAAAATCAGGCCGAACAAGCTCCGTGTCGTGGCGTGGTCAATGACCGTAAAGAGGCCAACGATATAGCTTGCTCCGAGTTCTTTACACGGGAATACCGTGTCTATGTACCCGCTAGAGATGTAGAGATCGACGGTGTCGTGACCGATTCGAGTCTTTCCGTGTATATTGAAAAGTGCTAAAGGGTGCTTCAAGAACAGCACATGTCCCGATGTGAAGGTGCTCGACTGTAAGCAATTGCGGTCGGTATCGCTCGTCGGTGACAAAAAAGTTTACACTCCGTCAGACTCGTTTCGAGTTACGTCCGCCGGGTCTGCACTACCAAGCCACATCTCGATCCACCGGGTTCGTCTCCCTGTGAGGCTCTACGTACCCCGCGTCATGAACTGCCTGAATTGCAAGCAGTTAGGCCATACAGCCGCCTACTGCTGCAATAAGGCACGTTGTGGCAAGTGTGGGGAGTCTCATGCGGAAGATTCTTGCAGTGTTAACGCTGAAAAGTGTATTCACTGCGGGGAAAATCTGCATGAGCTCTCGACATGTGCGGTGTACATGCAGCGCAGGGATAAAATAAAACGGTCTCTCAAAGAGCGTTCAAAGCGTTCCTACGCTGACATGCTGAAGAAGACCGTTACCACTTCTCCCGTTACTTCGAACCCCTTCGATCTGCTGTCCTCTGATGAAACCGATTCTGACGATTCACCAGCGGGAACATCTTACGCCAATTCTGGGGAGTCTAGAAAGAGGAAAAATATTTCCTCTCCTAAACTTCCCCGAAAAGGTCCAAAGATTTCCCAAAGTGAAATGAATGGTACAAACAAACCTAAAAGTGCAGCGGAAAAACCGAAGCAAACTCCTCCTGGGCTTGCAAATTTAAAGACCCAGAAGGAGTTCCCAGCACTTCCTGGAACATCTAAAACCCCAGTTGTTCCTTTTGCACATCCAGTTGAAAAATCAAATGCTGGACTGGTGAAATTTTCTGACATTGTGGACTGGATTTTTGAAACTTTCAATGTACCCGATCCAATAAAAGTTTTTCTTACAGCATTCCTCCCAACAGTTAGAACATTTTTGAAGCAGTTGACTGCTCAATGGCCCCTCCTTGCAGCGATCGTATCCTTCGATGCTCAATTCATCTGCTAATCTGAAGGATTCTATCTCTGTCTTACAGTGGAATTGTAGAAGTATTTTACCAAAAATTAATTCGTTTAAAGTTTTGATAAATAAAAACAAATGCGATGCATTTTCCCTTTGTGAAACTTGGCTTACTTCAAATATTGATCTCAACTTCCATGATTTTAATATTATTCGCCTTGATCGAGACACCCCATATGGAGGAGTACTTTTAGGGATTAAAAAGTGCTATTCTTTCTATCGTATTAACCTCCCCTCGATTCCAGGCATCGAAGTTGTCGCATGTCAAATGACAATACAAGGTAAAGAGCTTTGTATTGCCTCAATATATATTCCTCCCAGAGCACAGGTTGGGCAACGGTTGCTCTTTGATTTAATAGAACTTCTTCCCTCGCCTCGTTTGATTTTGCGAGACTTCAACTCTCATGGTGTGGCTTGGGGTTCCCCTTACAATGATAACCGCTCCTCTTTAATATATACCCTTTGCGATGACTTCGACATGACTATTTTAAACAACGGTGAAATGACACGTATCCCGAAACCTCCAGCGCGCCCAAGCGCTTTGGGTCTATCCTTATGTTCGACGTCGCTACGGTTGGATTGCACATGGAAGGTAATCCTCGATCCTCACGGTAGCGACCATTTGCCTATTCTTATTTCAATTAATAACGGGTCAACTCGCATGCGACCAATTGACATTCCGTATGACCTCACACGGAATGTCGATTGGAAGTTATACGAGGAAATGATTTCAAAAGCGGTCGAGTCGATTCAACATCATCCACCACTTGAAGAATACAATCTCCTCGCGGCTTGATTCTCGACGCCGCGTTGCAAGCCCAAACGAAGAAATATCCCGGCGTAACGATCAAAGAACGGCCTCCCACTCCGTGGTGGGACAAAGAGTGCTCCGATGTCTACACGCAAAGATCCGACGCGTTTTTGGCCTCCCAGAAGGAAGGTATACCCGAAGACTATATACGGTATTCGGAGCTTGATACCAAGCTTAAAAGCTTGGCTAAAGCAAAGAAACGCGGATA
Organism: Wyeomyia smithii; assembly: GCF_029784165.1. Lineage (NCBI taxonomy): Eukaryota > Metazoa > Arthropoda > Insecta > Diptera > Culicidae > Wyeomyia > Wyeomyia smithii. Next base: position 26,136,356 of record NC_073695.1, on the reverse strand, counting down.
TTGGCGTCGGTTCGTAAATGAGACGTCGAGAGAGACATCGATGAGCACTCTTTGGAACACAGCCCGAAGAATGCGGAATCGCGTAACGGTCAACGAAAGCGAGGAGTCTTCAAGTCGGTGGATATTTGATTTTGCCAGGAAAGTATGTCCGGACTCTGTTCCTGCGCAAAACGTTGTTCGCGATGCGTCTCCGGGCCACGACGCGATAGAATCACCTTTTAAGATGGCAGAATTTTCAGTTGCCCTCCTGTCCTGTAACAATAACGCGCCTGGGTAAGATAGAATCAAATTCAACTTGTTGAAGAATCTACCCGGCAATGCCAAGAGGCGCTTGTTGAACTTATTCAATAAGTTCCTGGAGCAAAACATTGTACCGCAGGATTGGAGACAAGTGAAGGTGATCGCCATCCAAAAACCAGGGAAACCAGCTTCTGATCACAACTCTTATAGGCCGATTGCAATGCTATCCTGTATCCGGAAGTTGATGGAAAAAATGATACTCCGTCGTTTAGACCATTGGGTCGAATCAAATGGTCTACTATCAGATACTCAGTTTGGCTTCCGCCGTGCCAAAGGAACGAATGATTGTCTTGCGTTGCTTTCAACAGATATTCAGCTGGCGTATGCAAAGAACAAATGGCGTCAGCATTCTTGGACATTAAGGGGGCTTTTGACTCCGTTTCTATTGACATTCAATTTCACAATTTTCACATTGACAATTTTGAACAATCTTTTGCACAATTTGTTGTCCGAAAAGCATATGCATTTTACGCATGGCGATTTGGCAACTTTTCGAATTAGCTACATGGGTCTTCCCCAGGGCTCATGATTAAGCCCCCTTCTTTACAATTTTTATGTAAATGACATCGACGAATGTCTGGCAAATTCATAAGACAACTTGCAGACGACAGTGTAATCTCTGTTACAGGAGCCAAAGCTGCCGATTTGCAAGGACCATTGCAAGATACCTTGGACAATTTGTCTGCTTGGGCTTTACAGCTAGATATCGAATTGTCTCCGGAGAAGACTGAGATAGTAGTTTTTTATAGGAAGCATGAACCTGCTCAGCTTCAAACACAATTAATGGGTAAAACGATTTCTCAGGTTTTAGTACACAAATATCTTGGTATCTGGTTCGACTCTAAAGGCACCTGGGGTTGCCACGTGAGGTATCTGATGAAAAAATGTCAACAAAGAGTGAATTTTCTTCGTACAATAACCGGACAATGGTGGGGAGCCCATCCAGGAGACCTTATGAGACTTTACCAAACAACGATATTGTCTGTTATTGAGTACGGGTGTTTCTGCTTCCGCTCCGCAGCAAACACACATTTGATCAAACTGGAGCGAATATAATATCGTTGTCTGCGTATCGCCTTAGGTTGCATGCAATCGACCCATACGCTGAGTTTGGAGGTCTTAGCTGGAGTTCTACCTTTGAAAACCCGCTTTTAGAGCCTGTCTTATCGTATTCTTATCAAATGTGAGGTCTTGAACCGTCCTGTGATTGAAAATTTTGAAAGGTTAATCGAACTTAATTCTCAAACCCGTTTTATGACATTGTATTTCAATCACATGTTCCAAAATATCAATCCTTCTTCGAATATTCCAAATCGTGTCAACTTATTGAATACTTCTAATTCTACTGTGTTTTTCGATACATCCATGATAGACGAAACCCGTGGAATCCCGGATCATTTACGCGTGCAGCAGATCCCCAAAATTTTTTCCAATAAATATCGAAACATCAACTGCAACAATATGTTTTACACTGACGGATCACTTCTTGATGGGTCCACTGGCTTCGGTATTTTCAATAACAATTCAACCGTCTCCCATAAGCTCGATAATCCTGCTTCTGTTTACGTCGCAGAATTGGCTGCAATTAAGTACACCCTAGGGATTATCGAAAAAATGCCCACGGACCATTATTTCATCTTTACGGACAGTCTCAGTTCCATTGAGGCTCTCCGATCGATGAAAGATGTTAAGCACTCTCCGTATTTCCTGGGGAAAATACGGGAACATCTGAGTGCTTTATCCGAAAAATCTTCTTAGATTACCTTCGTGTGGGTCCCTTCTCACTGCTCGATACCGGGCAATGAGAAAGCGGACTCTTTGGCTAAGGTGGGCGCAACAAACGGTGAAATTTATGAAAGACCAATTGCTTTTAATGATTTTTTTGCATTTGTACGTCAGAATACGATCATCAGTTGGCAAAATTCTTGGACCAGAGGGGAACTGGGAAGGTGGTTACATTCCATTATACCCAAGGTATCGACGAATCCGTGGTTCAAGGGGTTGGATGTAGATCGAGATTTCATTTGCGTGATGTCTCGGCTTATGTCCAATCACTATAGATTTGATGCGCATCTCCGTCGTATTGGGCTCGGGGAAAGTGGTATCTGTGCCTGTGGTGAAGGTTATCACGACATAGAGCACGTTGTTTGGTCATGCCCTGTACACCGTGACGCCAGGTCTAGAATAATAGCTTCCCTGCAGGCCGAAGGTAGGCAGCCGGCTGTTCCTGTTCGTGATGTCTTGGCGAGCCGTGACATACCCTACATGACCCTTATATACGTTTTCCTAAAATCCATCCATGCCCCAGTCTAGTCCCGTTCCCCTCCGTCTACACCCAACAAAACGACAAGAACACGTTTGAACCTTGAGCACAGATTTTGGAATCAGCAACTGCACCCCACTCGAATTCGCCACGACCTGAGAACCCTTCAGTGATATTTTGGCTCAGCGGCACATACCAAATGGCCACCCTCCCTTAATTTTTTCACAAATATAAAATTACACTCGATAGAACTTCATTTCCACTTGGTGATGTTGTGCCTGTAGTGTTTTTTTGTGCAAACAACATTTAACATTTACAACGAAGTTAAAGTTTAAAAAGATTCATTTTTTTGCTTCACAAGTTTGTTACATTTGCCAACAATTACATTCACTGTTTTACAAAGACAGTTAATATAAAATATCTAACAATGTTGTAATGTAAAAAAAGGATTCTAAATAGATCTTAGTAAATGGACAAAGAATTCATAGGCACTCGCCGTCTCTTATTCTGCTATAAAATAGTATTTTTAAGAACTTACTCCTTCGATATTATGTCGGTTACGATAATTTGGTGAATATCGAAGATGAAAAATAAATAAAAATAACCTATAACCGTTGCAAAAATGTTCAATAATTGTTGAGTAATTTATGGTTTTTTGGTTATTATTTTCATAAAATAAACTTTCAATCACCCTGCATTGCTGCAATGATAGTCGAAAAACTACCGGCGCTCTGCTCCACATATACTCTACTGTTACTGTTGCTTTTACCAGCGTGTTTTCCTTCAAGACATCAGTTTCTATTACGCTCTAACAGCAGAATTAGAAATTGTTCAAGGAAAGGGTTTTTTTAATCTTTTCGAAAAACCTTAACCTTCGAGACATCAAATTAGTGTAGGTTTATGGAAGCAAACATAAATTGACCTATTGGGACGGGGAGACTCTCTTATTTTTTTTTGGATATTGATACAGAGAATATCACAGGGAATGGTTTGTGTCTATCCATGTCGTCTGTGCTAGGAATGCTCGAATGTGATTGGTTCATTGTTCGCGTGAATTTGTCCTCAACACTTTTAATCGATTTTTACCGCTTCGCATTGAAAAAATAATGATATACAGTGTATTACAAAATTGTTAAATATTTTATCTATCCACCAGCATATTGGTTATTGTTATCCATCATGTGATTATGCTGTTATTATTGTTTAAAATCTGACGCAACATTTGCCAGTTTCATTGCCAATTTTACAGAATGCATACCATTATAGAAAACTAAGACGTAGTCCCAGGTCAAAAAATATACACTGTAAAAGACATATTTCTCATCACGCTCGCCGCGTCGTTTGCGCGCCACCCGTCATCACCGCTACCTCACCGAGTCAATGCAGCTACAATTCCCCGGAATGGTCCGGGAAACGATTCTGCTGGCCCGAATCAACCCTCTTCGGCCGGCACCTGCAGTTTAGTTGGCGGCAAACGCCCAATCCGCCTTGCGATAATAATTCGCACCCACCATGCATCTGTAACTAGAGAGTACAGCCAGCATCACGGTCCAACAGTAGCAGCAGCAACTGATCTCATGAGAGATTCGCTGAGTCCGTTCCATTTTTTACTTGAAGCACCGACCCTAGGAGCCGCCACCTGACGTATGTAGAGCCGGTTTACTGCCATTTTAAAATCCCCGCTTGAGACGGGTGTAGAAAGAAACTTATGGAAATTTCGAGCTCGAGTGCACGATTGGTCACATGTAACCGCGGTTATGGACGACCGTAACGCAATTGCGATCGCTCCCGGGAGATCAAGTTGGTCCACCCTTGGCTCTCGGGAATAGAAACGTTATGTAGTGAGATGGTCGTTATGCCTGCACACCGAGAGAGAGAGAGAGAGAGAGAGAAAGAGAGAGATAGGGAGATAGAGAGTGATAGGAAGATAGAAAGATAGAAAGATAGAGAGATAGAGATATAGAGAGATGCAGAGAGAAAGAAAGAGATAGAAAGAGAGAGAGAGAGAAACACACACACAGAGAGAGAGAGTGAGAGAGAGATACAAAGACAAAGAGAGACAGAGAGAAAGATAGAGAGAGAGAGACAGAGAGAGAAAAAGATAGAGAGAGAGAGAAGAGAGTCCGAATTGCAGATAATAAACACCGTTCGAGTGTTGTGCTTATTACTGAAGGAAAAGATAATTAAATACTTTCTGAGACTGTTCCAACATTTGAAGGTATAAATTAATTTAAGAGAGAGTATTAACTCTTCCATTAGGAATACAGTCGAATCCCTTTATAGCGACATCGCAAGGGACTGTCGTTATAGCGAAATTTCGCAATAATGCGAAGAATGTTTGCATTTGTAGAACAACAGGTACCGTTGAGAATGTCGTTATAGATTCAGCAATGTCGTTATAGAGAGATTCGACTGCATTATTGTCGCAATAAAGAATAACAAGTATTAGTTTTGGTATGCCGTTATAGAGGAAGGTTGTGATAGCGAAATGTCGCAATAAAACGAAGAATTTTAGTATAAAACAGAAGGGACTATTGAGAATGTCACTATAGCGAGATTTGTCACTATAAAAAGTGTCGTTATAGAGGGATTCGACTGTATATTTCATCTAGAAAACGACAATTTGCTGTTTAATTCAATATCGGTTAAGATGCCCATTATATCTTTGCGGTATCACTGACAGTGCTATTTTGACGTTGACTAACGTCTATATCGAAGTTAGGCCCCTGAATTTAAAAATCTAGTAATTCAACCAGGGAAAACCAGAGAAAAGTGGTCAGGTTTTGAGCGCTTATTTTGCAGTCATCTATAATCAGGTTTTCGAGGTTTTGGCATCAATCGATCAGAAATTCTTTTACGGTTAAATTTATGTAACAAAAACAAACTATTGTTTGAGATACACTATTGAAAAATTGGTAATTAATATCGATTGTCTAAATCATACCGCGCAGCCAATCACTACCTCTCTTCCCAAGCACAGTCGACACTAACGGATACAATCGATCTGACTTTGTTGTTATTGTTGTTGTCACTTTCTGTTTCCGATGTTTATGCTGCTGCTAGCGGAAAAAACCTTGCAAATATGCATCTTTTTGTTGGCGTTAATTTTACGACAGCGGCCGGCGCCCCATCATTCTGATTCCAAAACCGCACCAGTGACATGCGGACGCTAGGTGATAGCAGCTGAAAGGAGGAAATACAATATAGTACCGGTCATCTCGTGCCGGTTTCACCCGTAATGCTGGTGGCTTTAGTAATAAATGGCTACTGCAAAACACTTAAATGGCTGGAATTCTGGACGGACTAACCAGGAAACTATAATCGGTAACTGGCACCTTTTGGTGCCTCTAAATTTTGTTACAGAAGCGGCAAATTGAATTTTCTGTTTTACCAAATGATGCTGCTAGCGGAAAAAACCTTGCAAAAATGCATGTTTGTGTTGGTGTTAATATTATGACAGCGGCCGGCGCAGCTTTCAAGAAACATTTGTCTCTTCCATTTCATAATTTGCGTAGCCCATCCCTCTTTTAATTTATCTGACGAAGCCTTGGTATAAAACGTACCGTTCGAACATTTCACCCCATCAGTTTCATTACTAAACCGTACCGGCTACATACGGACGCTATCTTGAAAGAATTCTAAACGGACTGACCAAAAACATCGATATATTCGGCACCTGGCCCCTTTTGGTGCCTCGAAATTTTGTTACAGAAGCGGCTAATTGAATTTTCTGTTTTATTACAAAATGCTGCTGCTAGCGGAAAAAACCTTGCAAATATGCATCTTTTTGTTGGTGTTAATTTTACGACAGCGGCCGGCGCCCCATCATTCTGATTCCAAAACCGCACCAGTGACATGCGGACGCTAGGTGATAGCAGCTGAAAGGAGGAAATACAATATAGTACCGGTCATCTCGTGCCGGTTTCACCCGTAATGCTGGTGGCTTTAGTAATAAATGGCTACTGCAAAACACTTAAATGGCTGGAATTCTGGACGGACTAACCAGGAAACTATAATCGGTAACTGGCACCTTTTGGTGCCTCTAAATTTTGTTACAGAAGCGGCAAATTGAATTTTCTGTTTTACCAAATGATGCTGCTAGCGGAAAAAACCTTGCAAAAATGCATGTTTGTGTTGGTGTTAATATTGTGACAGCGGCCGGCGCAGCTTTCAAGAAACATTTGTCTCTTCCATTTCATAATTTGCGTAGCCCATCCCTCTTTTAATTTATCTGACGAAGCCTTGGTATAAAACGTACCGTTCGAACATTTCACCCCATCAGTTTCATTACTAAACCGTACCGGCTACATACGGACGCTATCTTGAAAGAATTCTAAACGGACTGACCAAAAACATCGATATATTCGGCACCTGGCCCCTTTTGGTGCCTCGAAATTTTGTTACAGAAGCGGCTAATTGAATTTTCTGTTTTATTACAAAATGCTGCTGCTAGCGGAAAAAACCTTGCAAATATGCATCTTTTTGTTGGTGCTAATTTTACGACAGCGGCCGGCGCCCCATCATTCTGATTCCAAAACCGCACCAGTGACATGCGGACGCTAGGTGATAGCAGCTGAAAGGAGGAAATACAATATAGTACCGGTCATCTCGTGCCGGTTTCACCCGTAATGCTGGTGGCTTTAGTAATAAATGGCTACTGCAAAACACTTAAATGGCTGGAATTCTGGACGGACTAACCAGGAAACTATAATCGGTAACTGGCACCTTTTGGTGCCTCTAAATTTTGTTACAGAAGCGGCAAATTGAATTTTCTGTTTTACCAAATGATGCTGCTAGCGGAAAAAACCTTGCAAAAATGCATGTTTGTGTTGGTGTTAATATTGTGACAGCGGCCGGCGCAGCTTTCAAGAAACATTTGTCTCTTCCATTTCATAATTTGCGTAGCCCATCCCTCTTTTGACGTTGACTAACGTCTATATCGAAGTTAGGCCCCTGAATTTAAAAATCTAGTAATTCAACCAGGGAAAACCAGAGAAAAGTGGTCAGGTTTTGAGCGCTTATTTTGCAGTCATCTATAATCAGGTTTTCGAGGTTTTGGCATCAATCGATCAGAAATTCTTTTACGGTTAAATTTATGTAACAAAAACAAACTATTGTTTGAGATACACTATTGAAAAATTGGTAATTAATATCGATTGTCTAAATCATACCGCGCAGCCAATCACTACCTCTCTTCCCAAGCACAGTCGACACTAACGGATACAATCGATCTGACTTTGTTGTTATTGTTGTTGTCACTTTCTGTTTCCGATGTTTATGCTGCTGCTAGCGGAAAAAACCTTGCAAATATGCATCTTTTTGTTGGCGTTAATTTTACGACAGCGGCCGGCGCCCCATCATTCTGATTCCAAAACCGCACCAGTGACATGCGGACGCTAGGTGATAGCAGCTGAAAGGAGGAAATACAATATAGTACCGGTCATCTCGTGCCGGTTTCACCCGTAATGCTGGTGGCTTTAGTAATAAATGGCTACTGCAAAACACTTAAATGGCTGGAATTCTGGACGGACTAACCAGGAAACTATAATCGGTAACTGGCACCTTTTGGTGCCTCTAAATTTTGTTACAGAAGCGGCAAATTGAATTTTCTGTTTTACCAAATGATGCTGCTAGCGGAAAAAACCTTGCAAAAATGCATGTTTGTGTTGGTGTTAATATTATGACAGCGGCCGGCGCAGCTTTCAAGAAACATTTGTCTCTTCCATTTCATAATTTGCGTAGCCCATCCCTCTTTTAATTTATCTGACGAAGCCTTGGTATAAAACGTACCGTTCGAACATTTCACCCCATCAGTTTCATTACTAAACCGTACCGGCTACATACGGACGCTATCTTGAAAGAATTCTAAACGGACTGACCAAAAACATGGATATATTCGGCACCTGGCCCCTTTTGGTGCCTCGAAATTTTGTTACAGAAGCGGCTAATTGAATTTTCTGTTTTATTACAAAATGCTGCTGCTAGCGGAAAAAACCTTGCAAATATGCATCTTTTTGTTGGTGTTAATTTTACGACAGCGGCCGGCGCCCCATCATTCTGATTCCAAAACCGCACCAGTGACATGCGGACGCTAGGTGATAGCAGCTGAAAGGAGGAAATACAATATAGTACCGGTCATCTCGTGCCGGTTTCACCCGTAATGCTGGTGGCTTTAGTAATAAATGGCTACTGCAAAACACTTAAATGGCTGGAATTCTGGACGGACTAACCAGGAAACTATAATCGGTAACTGGCACCTTTTGGTGCCTCTAAATTTTGTTACAGAAGCGGCAAATTGAATTTTCTGTTTTACCAAATGATGCTGCTAGCGGAAAAAACCTTGCAAAAATGCATGTTTGTGTTGGTGTTAATATTGTGACAGCGGCCGGCGCAGCTTTCAAGAAACATTTGTCTCTTCCATTTCATAATTTGCGTAGCCCATCCCTCTTTTAATTTATCTGACGAAGCCTTGGTATAAAACGTACCGTTCGAACATTTCACCCCATCAGTTTCATTACTAAACCGTACCGGCTACATACGGACGCTATCTTGAAAGAATTCTAAACGGACTGACCAAAAACATGGATATATTCGGCACCTGGCCCCTTTTGGTGCCTCGAAATTTTGTTACAGAAGCGGCTAATTGAATTTTCTGTTTTATTACAAAATGCTGCTGCTAGCGGAAAAAACCTTGCAAATATGCATCTTTTTGTTGGTGTTAATTTTACGACAGCGGCCGGCGCCCCATCATTCTGATTCCAAAACCGCACCAGTGACATGCGGACGCTAGGTGATAGCAGCTGAAAGGAGGAAATACAATATAGTACCGGTCATCTCGTGCCGGTTTCACCCGTAATGCTGGTGGCTTTAGTAATAAATGGCTACTGCAAAACACTTAAATGGCTGGAATTCTGGACGGACTAACCAGGAAACTATAATCGGTAACTGGCACCTTTTGGTGCCTCTAAATTTTGTTACAGAAGCGGCAAATTGAATTTTCTGTTTTACCAAATGATGCTGCTAGCGGAAAAAACCTTGCAAAAATGCATGTTTGTGTTGGTGTTAATATTATGACAGCGGCCGGCGCAGCTTTCAAGAAACATTTGTCTCTTCCATTTCATAATTTGCGTAGCCCATCCCTCTTTTAATTTATCTGACGAAGCCTTGGTATAAAACGTACCGTTCGAACATTTCACCCCATCAGTTTCATTACTAAACCGTACCGGCTACATACGGACGCTATCTTGAAAGAATTCTAAACGGACTGACCAAAAACATGGATATATTCGGCACCTGGCCCCTTTTGGTGCCTCGAAATTTTGTTACAGAAGCGGCTAATTGAATTTTCTGTTTTATTACAAAATGCTGCTGCTAGCGGAAAAAACCTTGCAAATATGCATCTTTTTGTTGGTGTTAATTTTACGACAGCGGCCGGCGCCCCATCATTCTGATTCCAAAACCGCACCAGTGACATGCGGACGCTAGGTGATAGCAGCTGAAAGGAGGAAATACAATATAGTACCGGTCATCTCGTGCCGGTTTCACCCGTAATGCTGGTGGCTTTAGTAGTAAATGGCTACTGCAAAACACTTAAATGGCTGGAATTCTGGACGGACTAACCAGGAAACTATAATCGGTAACTGGCACCTTTTGGTGCCTCTAAATTTTGTTACAGAAGCGGCAAATTGAATTTTCTGTTTTACCAAATGATGCTGCTAGCGGAAAAAGTAGGAGGGTGGTATTCAAGACACGACCGCATGACGTTGACTACCGTATTCTTAAAAAAATAGTACCGGTCATCTCGTGCCGGTTTCACCCGTTATGCTGGTGGCTGTTAGTAATAAATGGCTACTGCAAAATACTAAAATGGCTGGAATTCTGGACGAGAATAATCGGAAACTGGTACCTTTTGGAGCCACGAAATTTTGTTACAGAAGTTTTGTAAAAGAAGCGTTGCAATTCCCTCTACTATTTGCTTCAATGGAATATATTTTTTTTTTTAAGAATACGGTAGTCAACGTCATGCGGTCGTGTCTTGAATACCACCTCCTACTTTTTTGATTTTTTTCTGTGTGGACTCATCACTGCGACCAGAGCTTAGATCTATTGTGATATTGCCCAGGTGTTTTCTGTACTCCGCACTTCATATTATTAGCGTTAACACTATTAAAGTAAGTGATACGCTTATCATTCATATCAATGCTTGTGTGTAATTACCTTTCCGTTTCAAGCTTACCACTCTATTATACCGAGCCTTTGTCCGTCCTAACAATATCGCCTAGTTACAATTCCCTGGAGAGAACTTCCATATGTTACTCACACCAGTTTTATTATAATAGGGATATATTTTTGTTAGGAGGAGAGTCAACAGGGGTACTGTAGAATTCAGATTGAAGGAAGGGTACGTGGAGGGGAGCCTGAGAATAAACCCATGCTTAAAGGTCTTTGACAACTAAGTGGCCTGATAACCAAGATTAGAACCCACGACCACCCGCTTATCAAAGCGGACTCTGTAACCTTGCGGCTACGAAGCTCCCCAAAAGACAGTGCGGATAAGGCATTCCTTGTGACAGATAACGCAGCGAAAAGCTGTTACACTCAAAACTAGACGGCTCATGTATTTTGAACGCCAGCTTCCCAGAACGTTGGTGTGTTGTCAAAATGAGGCAACTTGTGGCCGCTATCCGCTGCCATTAATATCCGTTGCACTGCTGCTGCTGCTAAGGGAGGACTGCTGTTGTCGCTGTCTAGAACTAATATGAGCAGTTCCGGCTGAAACAGGCTCTTACACAGGCCAAAAAGCACATTTCAAATTACTAGGTCTATAATTCTGTTGACCGTGCTTGGGAAGCAATCATATAACGACCAATCAGAGGTCTAATTTTGCGTTGTGATAAGGCTGGACAATTTTCAATAATACAAAGTCCGAATAATAAAATTTTTGGATTTGAGAGGAATCTTAGACGATTTGCCAATCTATTGCTGCGAGAACGTAGGGAATCCATGGAAAACTAACCGACTTATTAGCATTTGAAATTGGACATATTTTACACTTTCTCCGGTTTTAGATTTTCATTTTACATCCCTATGTAGCCGAACTTCTCGAGAGACGTAGTTTTACGTCAAAACTGAATATGTACATATAGAATTACCCACTTGTTGTTAAACCGATTGATAAATTGTTTCTAATAAACCTGACCCTTAAAAGTATGCAGGACTTTGAGCTTATGTAATGTTACCCTAGTCACCTTGGTTCGTTGGCTCCGCTTGAATTCGTAAGTAAGGATTTGTAAGTTTCCAGTGATGATGGAAGCTTAGGTAATTTTATATCGAGAATCATTTACGGTGAGCTTTGGGTTCGTTGAGTTTCTTTTAGAGTTTTGCACCTGTTTTGGTGTAAACTAGTTAGCGAGCTGGGCCGATCTGAATTCTTTCTTAGAAGGGGTTCAACTTGGACTTGCATAAGAAAGCAGTCTCATCAGGGCAACATTTATCTTGTTGGTAGTTTCCGTAAGGCGTGGCACTCAAACTACTCGCTTAAGCAAGATCCGCGATGGCTACATACTATGAAAGCATCCCAAGGAGGTCTTATCTGAGAAGGACATGAAGAAAAAGTCGGTTTCCGTACAAAAAAAAAATACAGCTGCAGCCAGATGTTGTACAAAACCTAATGAGTGGAGTGGAGCGTAAGGTGCGAGCGTACGGTTATGGTATTGAAGTTGAATGGGATAAATATGCCAAAATCTTACTGATGGATTATCTTTTATTATTTGAAAGTGCCCTAAAACATTCCTGAACCTACCGGAAGCGGATTCATCGTCAGCTCTCTATGAAGAAATCGTCAGCTCTCTGTGAAAAAACAGGTAATGTGCCAATAGGAGGCACAATCAAACGATTTCCGTCAGGTTATGTATTGTTTAGGGGCCTAAATGGACAAAATAACTTTATTCTGGTTCTGTTTCGTGAAGTTTTCATTTTAACCACCCTAGTGTATATATGAGTCTTTATGTACGTGTATTTGTGTGTGTGTGTGTTTGTTTGTGCTTGTGTGAATAAAACTACCGGTGGACAAGAATTGCCGTTTGACCAATACACACGTGCTGATATTGAATCTGCTCTCGCCGCTTATCAATAATCGTCGATTTTACCATATCTGAAACATGATTAACCAAGTTGAGACATACGGTAATCAAACCACTTCGACACGTTAGCTATTTTATTAAGACGTCATACAGATTTAGTTGTGGAAAGTTTTAGATTTTGCGTCGGCATTTGCGGGAAGTGTTATTTCTCCCATAACATTCAAAGAAAACGGCTGCTGGGTCGCATCGAGAGTTAGAAGAAGTATACGAAAATGCTTTTTAAGTGTAACAATGTCGGTTCCGTCGCTTTCAAGACGGTAATTTCGATGTTGACGGAGGCCAAAAACTTTTTGCAGATGCTGAACTGGCGAAATTACTTGTTGAGGAGTCGCAGGAACAGCTTGCCAAACGCAGGAACAGCTTGCTTCAGTATTAGGAGTTATCCGATTGCATGCTATGGGAATGTTTCAAAAACAAGGTACTTGGCCAACCGACGTTGATCCTCTTTTTTCGTCCATAAACAACCGCTCCATCGGAAAAAAGGAAGAGCTTTTTTTTCTGTGTGGATTCATCACTGCGACCAGAGATTAGATCTATTGTGATTTGCTTCCTTCATTGCATCGTGGCAATCTGAAAAAATATAGTACAAGGCGACTGACGGGTCATGCTTCTACGTCAGTCGTCGGCTCTACCGAATATCAGAATATACACTGTGTATTTGGTGGGATCAGGTCAGTATTATTTAAAATCTGCAGAAACTGAACGAAACTATTACTGGAAAACGGTTCCGAACTTAATTATTGCGATTAAGCTGAGCACTGTGCGAAGAACGGCTACTACGCTTGGTGTTATCCGCCCTAGGCCGTTAAAGCCTACATTAAATTAAAGTTGTAGCTAACGATGGGTAATACTTTGAACGATTATTAGGAAATTGTTTTTACAAAATAAAATCTTATTCAAAAAAACAGCGGGGGCTTTGTTGCGCACTTAATATAAAGTTTTTGCGGTTGTGACACGTTTTCAATATATTGTTTCTTAATGGTTAATCGCTCAGAGACTGTAAAATTTAATAATTATCGCACCTCCAACCCCGGTGGCTTTTACAATTACAACGCATCTATTTATACAATACTCACGCAATTAAAAATGTTTCCAAGTGCGTTTAAAGTTTGTTATTTTACGTACCTGAAACAGACAGGAGAGACAAGTTAGTAAAGGTGATTTTCTATTGAAATGTGATTACTAAATATCGTATGCTAGTGATGTGCTTTGTACAAATTTTCACTGGCAGGAAAAAATGCTTATCAACATAGTGATTGTTAATAAATGAAATAAATTAAATTAAATTAAAAAAATTGATGATTTGATAACTCAACTGTAAGGTTGACTTAGGACTGAGGTAATTATTATTCATCAAACTCGTTAGTTATGGTAAGGTCGGGACCGTTTTTATTGCTTTTGTATAAAAAAATATTAATTGCTGGTTCCAAAAGCGATAGAAAAAGCAAAGCCTTCCGATTCGGAACTCGATCCTTTGTTTATTTATACACAAACTTCGCAGCCATCTGTGTAGTGTACTGGATTCAATTGCGGAGCTAGCGCTACGATCCTACTGACACTAACAGTCTCTCCTTAGCCGAGACTCGAACCTATGATGACTGGATTGTTAGGCCAACATCGTACCTCGAGATCATATGAGAGAGATTACAAAATATGCAAACGTTTCATAAAAAAAGATTATAGAATTGAAAAACACGACTTCACAGCAGCATTTCGAACTCAATACAGAATTTTGTCATCAACCAGCCGCAGCCAGCTAATTGCCATACGCAACAATGTGATGTATCGGATGCTTCCATCCGACAGAAGAATAATTTGATTGTCTTCTTTCCTAGCTTTATAGGCTCGGCTCCGTTGTTTACCAACCCGAAATTAGACATACGAAATAGAATCTCTTTGCGCCTTGCAAAACTGGGAAAATGACATATCATTAAAAAAAAGGCGGAGCCACTCACAACATGACTCTAAATTGAACATCTCGAACAAAAAACGTCGCTGATTTTTAGATTGATTTTTGGTTAATTTTGAAGTAGAATACTTCTCTCAGGAAGTTCGGCTACATAGGGATGTGAAATGAAAATCTAAAACCGAAAAAAGTGAAAAATATGTCCAATTTCAAATGCTAATAAATCGGTTAGTATTAGATGGATTTCCTTCGTTCTTGCAGCAATAGATTGGAAAATCTTCTAAGATTCTTCCCAAAATAAGATAATTGTAATTTAATTATTCACACTATTGTACTATTGAAAATAGTCAAGCCTTGTCAAAACGAAAAATTCGACCTCTGATTGGTCGTTATATGCTTGCTTCCCAAGCACGGTCGACAGAATCATATACCTTGCAATTGAAAACATGCTATTTGGCCTATAGATTCTTCCCAAAATAAGATAATTGTAATTTTATTATTCACACTATTGTACTATTGAAAATAGTCAAGCCTTGTCAAAACGAAAAATTCGACCTCTGATTGGTCGTTATATGCTTGCTTCCCAAGCACGGTCGACAGAATCATATACCTTGCAATTGAAAACATGCTATTTGGCCTATATAAGAGCCTGTTTCAGCCGGAGCCGCTCATAATAGTTCTAGACAGCGACAACAACAGTCGTCCTTCCTTAGCAGCAGCACTAGCCCTGTGGTTGGTCACCACGTCTCAGGAGCAGCGCGGTTTTTCTCAGCGTGTGTCGCCAGACAGCCATTATTCCCCCCGTGTTGGGGCAGCATGAAGATTGCCATCAGGAAATTCAATTTTGGAAATCAAAATGCCTTTTTGAAGGCAAATAAACAAGTCATTGAAAGTTAATAATTTTTGTCAAGGCAAGCAAGTATTCTGTGTTGCATCCTAGCAATTTAAATTTGTCGCACCCGTCTAATTTACTGAATGTGAAATAGCTTCCACAGTGCATGTTGTCCGTGTATCTTAATTCCCCCAATGTTAGGGCAGCTCAAAGGTTGTAATTAGCAACCGATTTCGAACCGCAACATGCTTTTTTCAAGGCAAATAAAAAAATAATTGAAGGTTAATAATTTTCTGGCATCAATACAAGCAGACATTCTGTGCGGGATGCAATCGAATTCTGTTGTAGTTGTCTAATTTTTACTTTATTTAGTAAACTCCCCACTGTAGGGGCAGCGCAAACGCTGCGATCAGCATAACCGACATTGAATAATAAACTGCCCTGTTAGAACGCATTCACAAAAGCAGTTAGTTCGACTATGCAGAGCTAATATGAAGACGATTCAATCAATCGGCGTAAACAGAATTTCGTCGTCTCCCAGCTGCCAAGTTGTCACATGATGCAACACGCAACAGCGAGCAAACGAAATCGCTTGATGTTACAAACCGCAATAAGATACGGGTTAAAACCGTTGCGTGTGTGAGAGCACCATCGGTGTTTATTCGCTGGGTACACTATCTACTGTCTACTGAACGCAATAATCTGCTTACATGCGACACGGGGACGGGAACATTTTCTTCAACGAAGCTGCGCAACACGACACAAAACATGTTATTTTGTTGCTTCAATAAGAGTGCTATCGGTCCGGTTCGACAAGAAATCATTTTTGTGCATCCGTGCTACGAAACTGAGGAAAAACTTTAGAAACTAAAAAAAGAGGTGGAGCTTATCAAATGATCGCTCTGAACCAGAATGAAGTCACACATATTTTTCAACTTATGTCATTCCACCTCGTACGTAAAATAATTCATTCCTATTTTCATCCCTATATAAGAGCCTGTTTTAGTCGAAGTCGCTCATAGTAGTTCTGAACAGCGACGACAGCAGTCCTCCCTTAGATAGCGGATAGCGGCCACAACTGTGGCATGGCTGTGGATAAGCGTAGCAGTTTCAGCGGATCTCACCATCGATAGCAGCAGGGCCAGCAGATTCAAGTACAGCGGATACCAATGGCGGCCACAACTGTGGCATGGCTACGGATAGCGTTGCAGTTGCTCAGCAGTTAGGCCAGCGTATAGCGGCCACAACTGTGGCATGGCTATGCATAGCGTAGCTGTTGCAGCGGGTATATCAGCATCGATAGTAGCAGGGTCAGCTGATGCAACGACACTCCCTTTACTAAAATGCTGTTTCAGTGTGGTAGCGGGAAGCATCAGCAGCAGGCTTGCATGAAGTGAATACATCAGCCAGCAACTTTCTCGAAGGCCTCTGCCATAGTAGACGCGAAAAGCGGCGCGAACCGATTCGCTCGGCCGTAGGTTGATGTACAGCTCTACTAATGGCTGTACATTAACCTACAGCTGAGCGAATCGGTTCGCGTCACTTTTCGCATCTATTATGGCAGAGGCCTAATGGGAAAGTTGTATCAGTTTGTTCAGAAGAATATTACTGTCGGTAATATTACAGAGATGCGATTGCGTTAATCCGATTTTGAATTGAACAATTGTTCTTTTGAGAACAAATAACACACTTATTTGAAGAGTTAATAGCTTTTGGTACCAATAGCAGTATAGTGACAGCCTCAGCGGTAGATGCAGATGCAGCCGGTACTTCCCTGAGGCCGATGTAAAGGTAAATAGGAGCAGCACGGCGAAACAGTTCGGGTTATGCTTAGACGCGCGTCATTTTTCGTTGTTGATATTCCCCACATGAAACGACGCGCTTTCGTATGATAGCGGTGGTATTAGCGGTAGATGCATTTGCCAACACTTCCTCCAGTAAAGCCGTGTCTAGTTTTCAATGTGAAAACACCTTTCTCATTGTGTTGACCGTGCGCCTTAGTCCTCACTATCAAGGTAACACAAAGATGTAAGATAAACACTACATCCTTTGATAAATTGAACAATTGTCCTTACAAGGACAACAAATGAATTAATGAAGATTTAATTTTGAATTAGAATACTTCTCTCAGGAAGTTCGGCTACATAGGGATGTAAAATGAAAATCTAAAACTGAAAAAAGTGAGAAAAATTTCAAATGCCAATAAATCGGTTAGTTTTCGATGGATTTCCTTCGTTTTTGCAGCAATCGATTAGAAAATCATGAAATTGCAACTTTACCATTCGAACTATTGTACTATTGAAAACTCTTAAGCCTTGTCAAAACACAAAATTCGACCTCTGATTAGTCGTTATACCGCGCTTTCCCAAGCACGGTCGGCAGAGTTATGGACCTAGTAAATTGGGAATGCATCATTTGGCCTATATAAGAGCTTCATCAGATAATAAACAAACATTTCATCGGATATTAAATTGAACAACTGAAATTTGAAGAACACAAATGATTATTTGAAGAGTTAATATTTTCTCGTTTTGCGCTATAATGCAAAGTTAATTATCTTCATCTACATGCATACTCTGACTATTATTACGTGTTTGCGTCGCTTAGTGTTTGGCTACGGTCATGCAGAACGCAAATAACGGCGCGATGCGATTCGGCAAGACGAAATCTGTTGAAATGTATAGCTCTACTTCGCCGTAAAAAGAGCTGTACATTTCACCACGGTAAGGCGAATCGCATCGCGCCGGCATTCGCGTTCTGCATAACCGTAGCCTTTGTTCCGTTCCCGTTTAATGATGTCGTATTAAATGTGCATATTACAATTCAGCAGCACTTCAACTTCTCATTTGCACAAAATTTAAAAATATCCAATGAACTTCATTCAAAATATCAGACAAAAAGAAATTACAATACTACCAATGAACGGTCAACGTTTATTTACTAGAAAAAATGACTGACACGCAAGCAGCCAGGTTATCTTTCTTGTAAAAGTATTCTACTTCAACCTTGCGGTCGTGGCTTTGCATACAACCTTCTTGTGATTTTTTCACTGGTTCTCAATTGAAAATATATGCAAATTAGTAACTAACAGTTTGAGGGATTAGGTAATTTGTGTTTAAGATATGTTTAGTGAACGTAACAATCAAAACGATACGGTATATCAACTAAAAAAGAGAACTGGCAATTGGTTGAATGCTGCGAAATTAGCTAATTGATAATCAGCTCAACTTTTCAATAACTATTGAAAAGTTGTGTGAACTACTATACCATAAGCTTGGGACAACCTTCAACTGGCGATCAAGATACTGACGTTCAAAATTCGTTTACTGATAGTGATATGACACGCATTTTAAGGGGGCACAATTTCGTTACATGTTCCTTGCCACCTTACAAAAATTAGACGTAGTATTACGTCAAAAAATTTTGAAGATTTTTTGATTCGTTCAAATTCGATTTTTTTTTTTTCAAATTTAGGGGAACTGCTCCATTTTTCATCTCAGCCCATATATTCATCTCATACAACATGAAAACACAATTGAAAACAGGAAAAGACGCATATTTTCTAACTAAATCAATCTGCTAATCCATGGAACGGATTCTTCTTAGTTCACTTTAGATTTCTCATAAAGTAGAATCCTCAAAAACTCAAAGCTCTGAATTTGGTATTATAGTCGGGCATCTGCACTCGAAAACTCATTAAATTCAATCACCTACCTCAGAAAACAAAATCCGCGCATCGTTCTCTACGGCTACAACGGGACTCGTTCAGCAGCCAACCAAAGTTTTTTTTTTTCATCACTAGCGGACCACTTTTTATTTCAATAACTAAAGAAAATCATTCACTACATCAAAACTATGTTAGTTCAATAAGCAGACAGTATGTGAAGTAGAGAAAGAACGAAAAATAAGCGAACTGGAAATATGATACAGATTTGGAATAATATACCGCATCCCGACGGGACAGGGAGATTGCGGGTTCAAGTCCCGTCGGGATGCGGTATATTTTTTCAAATCTGTATCATATTTCCAGTTCGCTTATTTTTCGTTCTTTCTCTACTTCACATACTGTCTGCTTAATGAACTTGCGTGTTAACGGGAAAAAAGCCGTTGTTAAAAATAGAAATTCAGTTCGAAAAACTATGTTAATCTGTGAAATGTTTTCCTAAAATTTCCAAAAATTAGCTTGAATTAGCAGAAATGTATGAGATGAATTTCTACAATTCATAAATTTCAACAGTATGTATTTTCATCTGTTTTCACTGCGTTGAAGAAAATCAAAAGTTGTTAATACGAAAAAATCATACTGAAAATTTCAAATTCTTCCGACGTAATAGACATAAATCAACAGCACTGCAGTGGTTACCTAGGTTACCAATTTTGCTTGTAAACAACTATGGCGGATATCTAGGTAATCTACTGCGACGGGCTGCGGCTACGTTCATTTATGATAATGTGATTCATTCATGATTAACAGTGTGATGAATATGGGGGCGTCGTGAGATGAATAATTGAGCAGTGATTCAAGTTTAGAGATGGATATGGAAGCGTCGTGAAAAATGGTTTGAGTTGCAATGATTGGCAAGTGAATGAAAATTATGTGCTGCGGCGTATAAATTGTCTTGTGTTTAGAATGATTTTCCAAAACGAAGCATTTAGTCAGATTCGGGTTTCAAAGAGCTTTATTGGAGTTTAAGCTGGTGATAGGAAACAAATTTGAAGATTAAATGTTCAGTGTAGTCACTGTTCTTTTATAAAGCCTTTTTGTGCTACAAACACTACTACAAACTATTGAGCGGGAAGAATATCATACGCTGACAGAACGTCCAACGAACGTCAAACGTTCTGCGAAATCATTGCAATTCATTCGAATTAGCTCAATCTACATATGAAATAGCTTTAACTACCCATATTTACCGCCATTTATGACCAGCACTATCGTGTATGAATGAGAATGTTTATCAATGCAATGCGGTTAACGAAAGCTGCACGATATCGGACTGATTGGAATTGTTCACGTTGTTGTTCAGGGGTGATGTTTTAAAAGAAGTTTCATACTTCGCAGTCACGATGTCGTTCCGGTAAAATAATTGCACACTGAAACCTACATAACACGGTCTGAAAACAGTTTTAAAACAAAAGAAAATCTCTGGAAGCTCACAACAGTGAAGCCATCCTTATGACTACCACCCCCACCTGCGCCATATGGTATAGTTTTCACTCTACTCGCTTTACGTACCATCAGGAGTGACTGCTGAAGAATCCTTTGCACAAGACTCACAGTTGGGCCAACAAAGAAGCATGGAATTCCGTTTCTTCGACAGCGGTATCGTGGCAGCTGTATAGTATTGTATGTCCTTTACTGCCGCATGATGAGATGCCAATCCTCTTCCTCCCAAGTATTGATTTCTTACATTCATGCATCCGACTTGCACTACTACACCAGGCTACAATATTGAACACGAAGCCAATATAGCCAATAGGGCGTAGTATAACTCACGTTTTATCTGCCGGTTCTCCGCATTCGAGTGCAGTGCCAATAGGCACGGCACCCGATATGAAATTCTTGAACTTTAATCCCGAAATAACAATCATGTACGAAAATGCTCTGGTCGGACCGGACCACCTGTGGCCCTAATTGTGCCGCATAGTAGTCGGATTGGAGGAACATTGGGACCGGTTGTATTGTAGCTGTAAGCATGGGAAGCATTCCTTTGGCACAAGAACATTGCGCCACAACAAGCTGCCTAATTAAGCAACCGTAACTCATTGGGAGCAATAACAATTACCGGCTATATTGCTATTGATTATGTTATCACGTTGTTAGTTGATGTTGATCGTAATTATCTGGAAATATGCTTCTATGAGCTAGTCGTTTCACGGAATGGAGAAGGTGTGTTGAGTATGTATGATTTTAGTAGACGTCATTATGTGTAATGTATGAAAGTAGATAGTCAAATGTTTAAAGTAAAAGATCGTATATGGACAGTTAAAAATTGAAACTTATGAATCAAAAATCACATATCAAATTCGAAATTCACTCTGACGCACTTTTGCTCCCGAATTCACAGGATTGTGTGTGACTAGGGAAATAACATTCCCAGTTTATTATTTGAAGTGATTCAACGTAACGAACTGCTATAGATTTATGAACAGAAAATGCGTGGAGAACCGTCTGTCATTCATTATGTTCATGAAGGAGGCACTACGACTCTCCTACTAATAGCAGCAAGTGTACTCTGTTGGTAGAGTATTTGTTGAGTGTATTTAGTGCGAAGTGCGTTTCACTTGATAGCCCGTGGCATTCAGCTCCCTGTTATCGTGAAACGAGCGATGAATATGCTAAAACATTGTTTGATGAAGCGTGCGTGTCTTTCGCCAGATTGTTGAATTATACACATTGTTTTTATTTAAATTATCTAACCAAAGCAATTGAGTAAAGTCGTGCGTTGTGGTTGGTTGCAAAGAAAAAATTAAGGATTCACAATAGAATCGAACAAAAATATACAATTCAAGGTAAGTTTATGAATAGATATAAAGAAAAAATCAAAGAATATGGAAAGAGTAGAAGAAAGAGTCAAATAAAAAAATTTTTGAATAAAAAATGCTCGTGGAGCAGCATCAATACTGAACCACGAACCTGCATTGGAAGCGGAATGTACAGAGAAAATCCGCTTGTTTGTGAACTATAATCGCCCTAGAAATGTTTGAAAATGTGAAACACTTAAGAAACATTGAATCGGCTCCATTATCTTTTATGCACATCGATCTGCAAATATGGACCGGAAAAAGGCAGCTCCCGATTGAGCGCGTGTTTTTTTCCACCTTCAAGCCAGCTTAAAAGGCAGCTTCATTTTCCGAGCTGCAATTAATCCTAAGAGCACACAAAAACAAACAGCAGCACTTGAACAGTGGCGCTTTTCCACTCTTTAGACTGGGTTGCTGCAGGATCGCGGAACCATTTATGGGGCTTTGAAGGACTGCAGGAAAAAACATGTACGTGCAAATACATATACATTGGATTTCGCCGATGGCGAAACGTGAATCGGAAACAAATACTTCTAGTTATGAGTGTATCGGACGGACGATGCAAGCGGCAGAAAATAAAAACTGAAAGAATTCGCTGCGAAAAAAAGGAAAATACAACATTTAAGCCGATTACAGAAGTATAAATCACATTTATCCAGGATGAGACTGCTGGTAATGGTTTGCCAGTGCATTGCTTTACAGTGTTCGATTTTACTCTCCGTTTGCTCGCGCAAGCTGAAATAACTTTTGCTGCGTCGATGGAAGTCTGAAATTTATATGACTTCAACTGATGACTGTTTTTTTGGCTATTAAATCTCTGCAAAAAAGCTAGTGTAAAATGTAAATCGTGTGATTATGACAATCAATATTGACCCACAATTCCATTAGGGCGACAATACAATAAGCACTTTATCGGATCTAGATATCGCTACATAATAACAGCCATCTGTACTCCGGGGCATTTGAACAAAATTTCAAAGCTTCTGCTCTGAACACTCGAATTCTTCCCATAGCATGCGAACCATAGGTACTGCATCCGGTACGGGGAGGAAATTCGGATCACGAACGAAAAATGGAAGCAATTATAGGTTAGCGTCCTCCGCTTTCAGGCTGAAAACTGTTCAAGAATTTAGGAGCTACTTGTTCACCGTAGAACGTACAGCGAAGCGAAACGAGCCAAAATTGCGAACCACGATGGACTTCCGTTTTCAATAGATGACTGTATTTTTTTTTCATTTTTTCTACTCCCTCTTTTCTCGCACTGGGAAGCAGGATGCCACAAACTCGGTACAATCGCTGGATACACATGATTTGTTTGATCGTTACCACCCCACCTCACTTCCAACTGGTGCGGTGTAAGAGCAGCACCACCCTCCAAGGGAGGAGCGAGCGATGCTTCGTTACGCTTCTAAAATAAATTTCAATTTGAGTTTTGATCCTCATAACCTACCGCTCTTGAACACTCGTTTTCGTAGCTCGAAGACACACGTTGAATAGCAGGGATTTTTTTTCTATTTTCCTGCAAAATTATTGGAGACTCGAACCAGCGTAGAATCTGAATGGGTGAATGCAGTAAAAAGGATACCGAATACTGCTTCCAATATCCACCACCAGTTCAGGTTGGAGGGCAAAAATAAAACCAGAGGAAAATTCAATATCGAAATCCCTTTTGTAAAAGATCTGTCGGGAATACTTTTGCTGATTGCTTTTGCGAAGCGACATCGGTTAGAAAAATTTGCGGTCGATTTTATTTCAGTCATCTTGGTTTTCTCGGTACCGTAAACTGGGGTGACTTTGATCACTTTTTTGATTGTATCTCAAATATTTTCAGAATATACTGAAAACAATATTCTTTGATATTTTTAAAATAAGTACTGGCATGCATTGAGACAGATCCAGTCACTACTTCAAAAGTTTAGCAACAATTTTGCTGTTTTTAAATATGCTCTAAAAATTTTACACCAATCATCATTCCGGGGTGACTTTGATCACTTCATTGTTTTGATGAATTTGGAGTAACACTTTGCTACTTTCACGAAGTTGAACAGCCCAAAACGACTTAAACGAGTTTATAAATATGGAAAGCAATTTGGGGGACATTCACATTCTACGTGAACAGTTTATAATGGCGAATGTCCAAGATTCATACAAAATTTTTAGAATATATATGAATGATTATCCACTGAGAGGGAAGGTGGTCTAAAATCGTTCAAAATTAGTCCACGAGGAATATGACTTATGAAATTGTCCAAATTTGCATGTTACTTCACGTCTTGGGTTTTTGTTAAGAAGAAATATGTAATACGCTGTGGATTAAATTGGGACTCAACATTGCCTTCGAGGAAAACTTGTTTATCTTAAGAACTAATCTGGGAACAAAATTAAAAAACTTTACGTATTGCAACTTGTTGTTTTGAATCTGCTAGAACCGATTGTTTGTATGCAACAAAAATCGCCAAAAATACACTTTATTTTCAATTAATATTTTAGCATAAAAAACACTCCTCAAATAGCAGAAAATGCATGAACAGTAGCAATGCGAACATATATCCACACAATCAGTGAAGATTACGACAAATCCCAAGCACTACGAGCGGTTTTTACCACATTTTCAAAATAGAGGTACAGTGATCAAAGTCACCCCGGTGATCAATGTCACCCCAGTTTACGGTACGTCGTAGTACGCCTGGAGAGAGGAAATTTGCCAACGTTGAGTAAAAAACTTGATCTCGAAGTTTCTGAGTGATTTCCAATATTTGCACGTCTATCAAACGAAGCCTATGGTTTTGCGAGTGATGCCAGCGTAGACTGGATATGCGTGTGGTAAAATATGAGCAACGTCGGTGACTGCACAGCACAGGAGGAGAGAGAGAGAGAGAGAAGAGGAGATATGTGTTACCGGTTCAGATCATCCATTCAACCGCAAAAACGATGGAAATTGATTTTGGATTTCGATATTCTGGTAGGTAGGTTTTAACCGTATATGTTTTATGCTCTTCATTGTCGGAAGGTAGCTTGACGTATATTAAAAAATTGAATAATCTAGAATATTGATTTTGAAAAAGACGTATTATGTAAGTTAAAAACACAATAAACAATAAAAGGATAATCCTATCTTTTTTTTATTCGACGATCTGCTGCCTACTTCGAATACGTCCTTCTATTCTTCCTTTTATATCAGTCGATTTTAAGTCTGCGTTTGGTTTCACTTCCAACTATTTTGGATTCTCTGCCTTTAAATGTTTCTTGAAAACTAATTTACATTTTTTCGCTATTCTCCCCTCTTCCTCCAAATTTTTCAAACACTATTTCCAATACCATTGTTAAACATTTTGTCGACACGTTATTCAAACTGTTCTTCAATTCTTTACTTCCAGGTTTTTGCTTACTTACTTTACTTTTTTGGCTAACGGACCGTTCACCGGTCTAGGGCCGAACGAATTAGAGATGTGCAGCTTCTTCTGTCTTGGGCAGCCGTTCTCCAGTCTCCCCGTACACCAGCAGATCGTGCATCTTCTTCCACCGCGCACATCCACCGCGCACATCCACCGCGTGCGAGGCCTACCACGGAGTCGACGGCCTCTCCCTGGTTCTCTACTGAAGATAGTTTTGGCGGCTCTCTCGTCAGGCATCTTGGCTAAATGTCCAGCCCACTGAAGCCTGCCCCGCTGTATTACCTTCACTATATCAGCATGTTTGTATACCTGGTACAACTCGTGATTCAAGCGTCTGCGCCACACTCCATCTTCCAGTTTACCACCAAGTATCGATCGCAGAACTTTACACTCAGAAACTCCGAGCACTCGTCGATCAGCTTCCTTCAGCGTCCATGCTTCATGTCCGTAAAGGGCCACCGGGAGTATCAGCGTCCTATACAGCGCTAGTTTTGTGCGAGTTTGCAAACTACGGGACCTTAGCTGGTTACGCAGTCCGTAGAAAGCCCTGTTCGCAGCTGCAACTCGTCGTTTCACTTCACGGCTCATTTCGTTGTCACATGTCACAAGCGTACCAAGATAAACGAATTCGTCAACCACTTCAAATCGTTCCCCATCTATCTCCACCTCAGCACCAACACCACGGGGACTCCCACGCTCTCTGCCAGCTACCATGTACTTCGTTTTGGCAGAGTTAATGACAAGTCCCAATCTCGCTGTTTCTCTCTTAAAAGGTACGAAGGCCTCCTCCACGGCCTTACGGTTGATACCGATAATATCGATGTCGTCCGCAAAGCCAAAAAGCATTTGAGATTTCGTGATGATCGTACCGTTTCTTTCGACGTTTGCTCTTCGTACTGCACCCTCAAGAGCGATGTTAAACAGTAGGTTGGAGAGCGCACCCCCTGCTTCAGTCCATTCAACGTTACGAACGCGGCTGATGTCTCGCCAGCTATCCGCACGCACGATTTTGGTCCCTGCAGTGTCATACGACTCAGCTTTATTAGTTTCGTAGGGAAACCGTGTTCCAGCATGATCTGCCACAGCTCGTTTCTTTTCACTGAGTCGTATGCCGCCCTGAAGTCCACAAACAGATGGTGAGTCGGTAAGTTGTACACCCGGAACTTATCGAGGATCTGTCGCAGGGTGAAGATTTGATCCGTCGCGGAACGCCCTTGTCGAAAACCAGCCTGGTATTCGCCAACAAAGGATTCCGTTAACGGTCTCAATCTGAAGAACAGGATACGAGCCTTCCAACCAGTCGTTCGGCATTTGTTCATCCACCCAGATCCTTAGTATTATCTGGTGGATCGCATAGTACAGCCGCTCGCTTCCCGCTTTTAGAAGTTCGGCCGGGATACCGTCCTTCCCAGCGGCCTTGCCGTTTTTCAGCTCACTAATCGCCTTTTTCACCTCCTCCTGTGTTGGTGGCTCCACAGCTTGTTCGTCACTAATAATCGTCATCCTGTTCCTGGTCTGCTCATCCGGCTCCTCACCGTTCAATAGCGCCTGAAAATGCTCCTTCCACCTGGCTGCAACCGTCGGTTTATCAGTAAGCAGGTTGCCGTCCTTGTCATTACACATGACCGGCACCGGGAAATTCCTGCTTCTGACTCTGTTGACAGTTCTATAGAAACTCCGCACGTCGTTTTGAGCATAGCTGTCCTCTGCGCTGGCGAGCACCTGCTTCTCGTACTCGCGCTGCTTCCGACGGTGGGTTCTATTTTCAGCAGCTCTTGCCACCCTGTACCTCTCTCTGTTCTGACGCGTAGCCGCAGTGAGCATGCGGCTCCTGGCACGGTTCTTCTCATCTGTCGCTCTCTGGCACTCGGCATCGAACCAGCCGTTAGGCTGTCTTCCACGCGTCGTACCTACCATCTCTCTCGCAGTCGTTTCGATGGCGCCGTGAATACTGCTCCACAGCCCATTTATGTCTTCCACTCCTTCCTCCTGCTGTTCTGCGATCCGTTGATCCAGCTCTCTGGCGTATTCTGCTGCCACGCCATCAGCTTCCAACCGCTGAATGTTGAAACGCGTCGTCCTCTCTGTGCGAGATTTCAGCACGTTCGACAACCGTGCGCGGATCTTACAAACGACGAGATAATGGTCAGAGTCAATGTTTGGTCCCGAAAAGACCTAACATCAGTAACATCCGAAAAGTGCCGACCGTCAATCAGTACGTGATCGATCTGGGAGCAGACTTCTGCATTTGGATGCCTCCAGGTGTGTTTCCGAATATTCAAACGTGGAAAATAGGAGCTACATATGGCCATTCCTCTGGCCGCGGCAAAGTTTATCAGCCTCAGGCCGTTTTCATTGGTTGACGAGTGGAGGCTATGTCTTCCAATGACCGGACGGAAGCATTCCTCCCTCCCAACCTGTGCGTTTGCGTCTCCGATGACGACTTTTACGTCGTGTTTTGGGCACTCGTCATAGATTCGCTCAAGCTTGTCATAGAACGTATCTTTGACTTCATCGGATTTGTCGTTTGTCGGTGCGTAGGTGTTGATTAAACTGTAGTTGAAGAATTTGCCTTTAATCCTCAATACGCATATACGGTCATCTACGGGCTTCCACCGGATGACTCTTGTTTTCTGATTTCCCAGCACTACGAAACCGAAGTTTTTGCTATATATGTTTTTTTACACTGGATAGACTTTTTTGAAAGGCTTTTACTTCCTTGAGTAATCTTTTTTGTGGCTTGCAGAATACGGCACTGTTGGCAGCAGAATACGCCACTGTTCACCTCCAGGTTGTTCTTCAATTTCTTTTTTGACACTCAATCTCTCTTAAAACCCTACACTAAAACGCTGTGTTTTAAATCTAATAAAAATAAGCCTCTTTTCATCTCTCGTTTTTTTGAAGTAGAATACTTCTCTCAGGAAGTTCGGCTACATAGGGATGTGAAATGAAAATCTAAAACCGAAAAAAGTGAAAAAAATGTGTCCAATTTCAAATGCTAATAAATCGGTTAGTATTCGATGGATTTCCTTCGTTCTTGCAGCAATAGATTGGAAAATCTTCTAAGATTCTTCCCAAAATAAGATAATTGTAATTTTATTATTCACACTATTGTACTATTGAAAATAGTCAAGCCTTGTCAAAACGAAAAATTCGACCTCTGATTGGTCGTTATATGCTTGCTTCCCAAGCACGGTCGACAGGATCATATACCTTGCCATTGAAAACATGTTATTTGGCCTATATAAGAGCCTGCTTCAGCCGGAGCTCATAATAGTTCTAGACAGCGACAACAGCAGTTGTCCTTCCTTAGCAGCAGCACTAACCCTGTGGTTGGTCACCACGTCTCAGGAGCAGCGCGGTTTTTCTCAGCGTGTGTCGCCAGACACACCCCCCCGTGTTGGGGCAGCATGATGATTGCCATCAGGAAATCCAATTTCGGAAATCAAAATGCCTTTTTTAAAGCAAATAAACAAGTCATTGAAAGTTAATAATTTTTGTCAACGCAAGCAAGCATTCTGTGTTGCATCCTAGCAATTCAAATTTGTCGCACCCGTCTAATATACTGAATGTGAAATAGCTTCCACAGTGCATGTTGTCCGTGTATCTTAATGCAACATGCTTTTTTCAAGGCAAATAAAAAATTAATTGAAGGTTAATAATTTGTTGGCATCAACACAAGCAGCCATTCTGTGTGGGATGCAATCTAATTCTGTTGTTGTTGTCTAATTTTCACTTTATTTAGTAAACCCCCCACTGTAGGGGCAGCGCAAAGGCTGCGATCAGCATAACCGATATTGAATAATAAACTGCCCTGTTAGTACGCATTCACAAAAGCAGTTAGTTCGACTATGCAGAGCTGATATGTAGTCGATTCAATCAATCAACATAAACAGAATTTCGTCGTCTCCCAGCTGCCAAGTTGCAACATGATGCAACACGCAACAGCGAGCAAACGGAATCGCTTGATGTTACAAACCGCAATAAGATACGGGTTAAAACCGTTGCGTGTGTGAGAGCACCATCGGTGTTTATTCGCTGGATACACTATCTACTGTCTACTGAACGCAATAATCTGCTTACATGCGACACGGGGACGGGAACATTTTCTTCAACCAAGCTGCACAACACGACACAAAACATGTTATTTTGTTGCTTCAATGAGAGTGCTATCGGTCCGGCTCGACAAGAGATCATTTTTGTGCATCCGTGCTACGAAACTGAGGAAAAACTTTAGAAACTGAAAAAAGAGGTGGAGCTGATCAAATGATCGCTCTGAGCCGGAATGAAGTCACACATATTTTTCAAGTTATATCATTCCACCACGTACGTAAAATAATTCATTCCTATTTTCATCCCTATATGAGAGCCTGTTTTAGTCGAAGCCGCTCATAATAGTTCTGAACAGCGACGACAGCAGTCCTCCCTTAGCAGCAGCGGGAGCGAGCGGTGGGCACCATCGATAGCGGATAGCGGCCACAATTGTGGCATGGCTGCGAATAGCGTTGCAGTTGCTCAGCAGTTGGGCCAGCGTATAGCGGCCACAACTGTGGCATGGCTATGCATAGCGTAGCTGTTGCAGCGGGTATATCAGCATCGATAGTGGCAGGGTCAGCTGATGCAACGACACTCCCTTCACTAAAATGCTGTTTCAGCGTGGTAGCGGGAAGCATCGGCAGCAGGCTTGCATGAAGTGAATGCATCAGCCAGCAACTTTCTCTAAGGCCTCTGCCATAGTAGACGCGAAAAGCGGCACGAACCGATACGCTCGGCCGTAGGTTAATGTACAGCTCTACTGATGGCTGAACATTAACCTACAGCCGAGCGAATCGGTTCGCGTCGCTTTTCGCGTTTATTATGGCAGAGGCCTAATGGGAAAGTTGTATCATTTTGTTCAGAAGAATATTATTGTCGGTAATATTACAGAGATGCGATTGCGTAAATCCGATTTTGAATTGAACAATTGTTCTTTTGAGAACAAATAAAACACTTATTTGAAGAGTTAATAGCTTTTGGTACCAATAGCAGTATAGTGACAGCCTCAGCGGTAGATGCAGATGCAGCCGGTACTTCCCTGAGGCCGATGTAAAGGTAAATGGGAGCAGCACGGCGAAACAGTTCGGGTTATGCTTAGACGCGCGTCATTTTTCGTTGTTGATATTCCCCACATGAAACGACGCGCTTTCGTATGATAGCGGTGATATTAGCGGTAGATGCATTTGCCAACAAGCCGTGTCTAGTTTTCAATGTGAAAACACCTTTCTCACTGTGTTGACCGTGCGCCTTAGTCCTCACTATCAAGGTAACACAGAGATGTAAGATAAACACTACATCCTATGATAAATTGAACAATTGTCCTTTAATGAAGATTTAATTTTGAATTAGAATACTTCTCTCAGGAAGTTCGGCTACATAGGGATGTGAAATGAAAATCTAAAACTGAAAAAAGTGAGAAAAATTTCAAATTCTAATAAATCGGTTAGTTTTCGATGGATTTCCTTCGTTTTTGCAGCAATAGATTAGAAAATCTTCTAAGATTCCTACCAAATGCATGAAATTGCAATTTTATCATTCGAACTATTGTACTATTGAAAATTCTTAAGTCTTGTCAAAACACAAAATTCGACCTCTGATTGGTCGTTATAACGCGCTTTCCCAAGCACGGTCGGCAGAGTTATGGACCTAGTAAATTGGGAATGCATCACTTGGCCTATATAAGAGCTTCATCAGATAATAAACAAACATTTCATCGGATATTAAATTGAACAACTGAAATTTGAAGAACACAAATGATTATTTGAAGAGTTAATATTTTCTCGTTTTGCGCTATAATCCAAAGTTAATTATCTTCATCTACATGCATACTCTGATTATTATTACGTGTTTGCGTCGCTTAGTGTTTGACTACGGTCATGCAGAACGCAAATAATGGCGCAATGCGATTCGGCAAGACGAAATCTGTTGAAATGTATAGCTCTACTTCGCCTTAAAAATAGCTGTACATTTCACCACGGTAAAGCGAATCGCATCGCGCCGGCATTCGCGTTCTGCATAACCGTAGCCTTTTTTCCGTTCCCGTTTAATGATGTCGTATTAAATGTGCATATTACAATTCGGCAGCACTTCAACGTCTCATTTGCACAAAATTTAAGAATAATCAATGAACTTCATTCGAAATATCAGACAAAAAGAAATTACAATACTGCCAACTGACACGCAAGCAGCCGGGTTATCTCTCTTGTAAAAGTATTCTACTTCAACCTTGCGGTCGTGGCTTTGCATACAACCTTCTTGTGATTTTTTCATCTCTTTATCGCTTCATCTCTTGTTCTGCTGTCTTTCTTTGTCTTTCCCTCTCTTTTATATTTTTCTCTGTCTTCCTCTCTCTTATGTATTTTTTATATCTTTTTTCGGTTTCCACTCTCTTTTGCTTTCATTTTTTTTTTCTCTCTCTTTCTTTCTTTATTTCTCTCTCTCTGTCTGTCTTTATCTCTTTTAT
Organism: Wyeomyia smithii; assembly: GCF_029784165.1. Lineage (NCBI taxonomy): Eukaryota > Metazoa > Arthropoda > Insecta > Diptera > Culicidae > Wyeomyia > Wyeomyia smithii. The sequence goes on along the minus strand of NC_073695.1, from coordinate 26,104,494 downwards.
ATCTCTCTCATTGTCTCTCTCCCTTTCTCTCTCTTTCAGTCTTTTTTTCTCTCTCTTCCTTCTTTTATCTCTCCCTCCCACGCTTTTTCGTTCTAGTTTTATCTCTTTCCAGCTTTATCTCGCTTTTTCTGTTTCTCTCATTTTCTTTTTTTTTTTACTCTTTTCCATTCGCCATTTCATTAACTCTTTTGTTCTCTTCTATCGCTCTTTTTCTCTACCACTGTTTGCCTTTCTTCCTTTCTTCCTTTTTTCATCTTTTTCTCTTCTTCATTTATTTCTATTACTTCCTCTAATTTTTCTGTATTTTGCACTGGTTTCAATTTTTAGCAGCTATTTGGCTTCGAATATATATTTTTAACAAATTTTGCCACGGTTTTCATACTCTTTTTATTCACTTTATTTATCTTTGATTTGATCTAATTTTTTCGTTTAAATATTTTTGTAATCTGGCTTAGTACTTCACCATTTTACACCAACTACTCGATATTTGATACTTTATTTGACCAAGTTAATCGTAAAGTGTTTTTGCAGCTCGTTCTGTTTGTTACTTCGTTGATGTCACGTCTATGGTTTTTTACCTCTTTCAACATCTTTTTGACTCTTCATTTGAGTCGATTTCATTCTGTTATTAACTTATTTTGTGAATTATGCTTCTCAATTCGTTATTTGTTTCATAGTTCCATTCATAAATTCTTTTTGACTACGTTCGAGTATTGTGTTTGCTCTGCGTGCTGGAAACGATTTTACTATTCTTTCCGATATTTTTTTGTATTTTGTTTGTTCTTGTTCCAATAGTTTCCGTATCACTTTATTTCTTTCTAATCGGTTTGTTTTGTGTTATGCCTCTTCAATCGTTTTCGAAATGTTCCTCTATCTGTTTTTCAAATTCTTATTCTACCTTCGCCTCATTTTCTTTACCTCTACCTCGGTTTGTCTTTTTTCTCTCTCTTTATTTTCGCTTTGTTTCTCTATCGCTCTCCACCATTCCTTTCCTGTTTTTCTGCTCGCTTTGTTTGCCACTCTCCTTTTCTTTCACGCTTCTCTTTTATTTTAACCCCAATCTTTCCCATTTTTATTTATTTTTTATTTATTTATTCGTCATATGACTTTTTAGGTCTTAATGAAATGTGACGGGGAAAAGCCCATTTGAGGCATTCCTAGCGAAACCCTCAAGTGCGCGTAAAAACTCAAGTCAAGTCATGAATTAAGTCTAACAATGGCACATTATTTTTGTGGTCCCCGTGGCTCTGTGGTTAGCGATGTCGGTCGGCTAGCTCTCCCACACGGTTGTGATATCGGGTTCGATTCCCGATCGAGTCAAGGAACTTTTCGAGCTGGAAATTTTCTCGATTCAGCACTGGGGCACGGTGTATCGTTGTACTTATCCTACACATGCAAAATGTGCCAAAAACAATATCGATAACGAATTCTCTCAACTATAATCTAGTTGATCGAGACCGCTATTAGCCCCAAGGCTAAGCGTGCGATATTGTTGTAATGGCACATTAATACTGTAAGTGATTTTTTGTAATTATTTCTTCAAATCTATTCTTGTCTGAAATATTCATTGAGGCAATTACCTACGGAATATCGTCTTTCATTTCATACGCTATGCTTTATTTTACTCTTTCCTCTTTTGAAACTTTTATTTTGATTTTATTTTGCAATTCGTCAGTTTCTTCATCCTTAAGTTTTTTATTCTTTCATGTAAACATTCAATTTCGCTTTCAGATTTACTCTCTAGCTTTCGCTTTCTTTTTTATCCTATCGTTCTCTTTTTTTTGCTCTCTTCTTATGTCACTCTTTCTCTCTTCAACTGCATCTTCTCTGCCTTTCCTCCTTTTCCTTTTCTGTATTTGATCCTCACTTTTTGGTTTTAACTTTCATTGACTCTTCTTCCAATAAATTTAATAAATACTCTCACCATTGGTTCTTTTTCTGTCACTATTTTATTATTTTATATGGTTAAAATCAACGTTTTTATTTGTTTTGTTTACATATCTCCTACTTTTGATTTTAGTTGATTTTTTTATTTCATGGCAGGTATGTTTCATTTTATCAATTCCTTCGGAACAGTTTGTACTCTTTTAAATTTTTGTTCTTTTGTTGACACAAAATTTAAATTTCTCGCTCTGTTTTATTTTAATTTGTTGTGACTCTTGTTTTTAAGGGCTCACTTTTTGTCTGGATCTGCTTTTCTGTTTCGTTTTCTAGTTCTTATTCTTTCTTTGTTTCTCTTCTTTTCTTTTTATATCCCTATTTCGAATTTCTCACACTCTCTTATATCTGTAGTTTTTAGAGGTTTTCAAATTTTTTCCCAACTTTCATGGAATCCTGAATGGAAATTCTCAAAATTTATGCCTATTTTTCATATTTTTCCATTTCTAACATATAATTTTTGATCAACTTTGTCATCAATTTTGTGTTTAATATTTCTCTTTTTGCGAATTTTTTTTTCTATTTTGCTTTGTAATTTCACCTCGCACTGTATAGTTTTGCTAATTTATATAACCTTATTTGTAACTTTATATCCTTTATTATTAATACTCTACACTTTACTTGCCTATGTTATTCTGAAAGTTTTTAAAATTATTTATTTACACACATATTAGTATTTTCTACAATTTTTAATTGATTAAATTTAAATAATTTTCTCTTCATCGAATTGAAAGGGTCTTTGTAAAATTCAAAAGAAGTTTCACTCTGTTTTTTTTTAAATAATATGTTCTGAAGAATATTTTCCACTACTCTTTGGGATGTTATTAGTAAAGAATTAAGGAGGAGTCTACTTCGTTTATTTTGTAGTTGTTTTTCTTGTTAGGTTTTTTATAATTTTTGGCTTTTTTCTCACAGTTTTTATCGCTCTGTCATCACCTTCATCTCTCCCCCTTTTTTCTCTCTGTTCTGTTCTTTCTTTTGTAGTCGTTCTCTCCCTCAATTTTTCTCGTTTCCTTCCTATCTTTCTTTCATTTTACTCGTGCTTTGTTAGATTACAACCACACTACCTTTTTTGTATGATTCTGCTTTTTTGAAGTAGAATACTTCTCTCAGGAAGTTCGGCTACATAGGGATTTGGGATGAAAATCTAAAACCGGAAAAAGTGAAATATGTCCAATTTCAAATGCTAATAAATCGGTTAGTATTCGATGGATTTTCTGCGTTCTTGCAACCAGGGTAGGGAAATGTACTGGTACGCTACAGTATTCACACGACAGCAGCAAGATTTTTGTGATTATCTCTGTGGAATGAAGCATTACGCGACAGTAGCCGCTACCGAAGTTTCATACGATCTTCTTTATCTCTTGCTTTTTGTCACGAATTCAATATGAACAACAATTCTCTCGCTCACTTCTTTTTATATTGTTGTCATTGTATAGATCGTGTGTTATTGACTGTAGCTGGCTGTAGTATTTATTGCATTTATTACGAATTTATGTGGAATCAATTTTTTTAGCGTCAATTTTTATTTGGGCACGAGAACGTTAATTGAATTTGTAAGATTCATGCTTTTATTGTCCTGTTTTTGATTAAATATGCAAAATTTGGATGAGACTTTCGCTACAGCGAACTATTTTCGAATGAAAAGGTTTAGAAGTTGAGATTCAATTCATTTTTCGGCAGTACATACATAGTAATTTTTAATTTTCCATCTTATTACTGTGCTAAACTGTCGCATGATTGCCAATTATTGTCATTCGCACAATGCGACATTCGAGATATCGAAGCGGCTGGAGATCGGCACAAAAGAGAATCGTTAACCGTCCGTGTTGGCTTTAAGTCACACGATTCTCTCAAATAGAGAAGCGTACAGTTGAACGCCGCAAGAGAGGCAACAGTATTTTTCGATACGGTGTCATGCAAAAATGTCAACTGTTCGACACACTGCTTGCAACAAAAGATTGGAAAATCTTCTGAGATTCTTTACAAATGAAGATCATTGTAATTTTGTTATTCAAAATATTGTACTACTGAAAATAGTCAAGCCTAGTCACAACGAAAAATCCGAAAATTGATTGGTCGTTGTATGATTGCTTCCCAAGCACGGTCGACAGAATCATATACCTTGCAATTCAAAATATGCTATTTGGCCTATATAAGAGCCTGTTTCAGCCGAAGCCGCTCATAATAATTCTAGACGGCGACAACAGCAGTCCTCCCTCAGCAGCAGCAGTAGCAGTGCAGTGGATACCAGCGATAGCGGATAGCGACCACAGCTGTGGCTTAGCAATGGATAGCACACTAGTTGCAGCGGATCTCAGCATCGATAGCAGGGCCAGCTGATGCAGGGACAGCGGGTACCAATGGCAGCGTATAGCGGTCACAACTGTGGCATGACTACGGATAGCGTAGCAGTTGCAGCGGGTATCAGCATCGATAGCAGCTGATGCAGTGAGGCACTTCAGTTAAATGTCTCTGTGCGATAGTGGGCACTAGTATATGCATTAAATGAAAAGTTGACTCATTTTGGCAACCTGTGAGCCGTTTAGTTTTGAGTGTTAAAACAGCTTTCCACTTGTTTCTTTTATCATAAGGAATACTTCATTCGCACTGTCAGTGGTAACGCAAAGATGTGATCGGCATCTTATCCGATATTGAATTGAACAACAAATTGTCCTTTTCAGGATGAAAAAAAGCCTGATTGAAGAGTTAATATTTCCTAATGAGTTAATTTACATTTTTAAATTTATAAAAGTTATAAATTTTACTTTATCTTCATGTCTCAGAGCATACTGAAATATCTTTTCCTTCAGTCACGAGCACGACAGTCGAAAAAATTTCATTATCTGTATAAAAATCAATTTTTCACATAATCAAAATTTAAAAACTATCAATCCCCAATCATGACAAGCACCTTACTTTATTATTGAATATGGTCGATCCTTGTTGAAGCGCAAAATTTGATTGATCTAATTAGTCAATGTTTATATACTAGAAAAAATGACTGACACGCAAGCAGCCGGGTTATCTTTAACTTGCGGTAATGGCTTTGCACACAACCCTCTCATGATTTTTTTCTTTTTTAGAGGTTTTTCCTCAATTTTTCTTAATCTTCTGTGTCGTTTTTTACGTATTCTTGTTTCAATTTAATGCATCCACGTTATGTTTTTATATATTTTTTCTTTTCTTCACTTCCCATTGTACAAGTTTATTGCCTTTTCTGTTACTGCTTTCGACTCTATGAGTCTCAACTGTTTTTTTACTTCTTTATCTGTGTTTCTTGCATTCTGTTATTCACTTCTTTTTTAATATATGCTGTGATTTCTCAATATTTATTCTATTGTTCATTCAAATGCTTAGATTCATGTGCTTATTTTTTCGATTCTGTTCATCTTCTCGAATGATTTTTGGTTCTGTTATGTCCTCCGACTCGTCCAATGTCGTTAATCCGTTTTTGGTTTGAATACTTTTTGCACTCATACGTGGTTTTTACTTTGATTGTTGTTTCACTTTAGGTTCCTTCACATGATTCTCGTTTCCTTTTCCCTGCTAATTATTTTCTTATAATTTTCTTTGGCTTCACTTGAGGTGATTTTTTAGCCTTTTGTTTGTCTCTCCTATTGAAAAATTATATGACAAAAGTTTTGTTTTTCCTATCCTCCTCGCTCTTTTTTCAACATGTATCTTTCTATTGGTTTGTTTTTTTCTCGATAGCGTATCTTTTTTTTTTGTTTTTTTTTTTCTTTTGCGACGGTTATTGCTTTGTGTTTTCTTTTGTCTAATGCTTGTTCTAAATCCTGTTTTTATCATCCTTTGTTTTTGATACTCTCATTCATTTTTTTCTTTCTTCAACTTTTTTTTTATTAGTTTCAAACTCTCTTCATTTGTTCTTTTTCTGTCACAGTTACATGCTGCTTTGATTGACTTTTCACTATCGTTCACTCGTCGTCTATCGTTCTCTGTCTTCCTCCTTTCTCTCATTCTTAAAATTATCTTTGGATTATGGATTTGGGCCTTCTGTCATGTTGTTTTTGACTTCATTTATTTGAATACTCTTTACTCAAATCTGTTTTTCAATGTATCTTGTGCGAATAGTTGGTTGGTTTTGAGGTTTCACTTCGTTATATTTTCTTGCATTTTTTATCTCTTTTTTATATCTTTTTAAATTTTTTAAACCATATCCTTAACTTTGGCTGTGTTTTTGAAGTAAAATTACATACATAGCATGCTTGTCTTTTCTCCTCTGAAAACCTCAAGAGTGCAGGAGAACATCTTGCACTGCAAAAACAACTGCTCTGACACACTAAAGAGCAAATAAACGCAAATAAATGCTAGAAGAGAGCGACAGACGATTTTTATCTGCTGAGCTTCCTGAGGGCACCGCGGTGAAATTTGAAATCTCTCTCTTGCGAGACAATGAATTATGTTTAGGGTGGTCGGTATTACCGACTTTTTGAAAAACTGGTATTCATAAAAATAAAAACCGGTAAAAACCCGGTATTTTTATTTTTTTCGGGTTAATACAAACCAGGGGTAACTCGTAGACTTTGAACCTACTTTTCCAACCGTCCGCGAAAAAACGCAAGTAATTCTTTCTGTACTATTTAAAAATAACACTGAACACTAATTTAAGATATAGGGTGTCGAACGTTTCCGGCAGTGGTTTTCTTCAGCCGATTTTCTGCCGCAGTCTTATGCAAAAACATGGTGAAGTAAACCACTGCCGAAGACGTTACCTACACAATTTGGGATTTGAAATTTATTTTTTGCTTAGCGTCTCAGGTTGCATCTTTGTATGCACGTGTCGCTGCATAATGATGTTTTTGCATTTAAGAGTACCTATGCTTCATTACGGTCCAGTATTTTTTTTGTAAGATTTGGACCTCTGCGACCATTGTTTTGATCTCTTGTGGTATATTCCACATACAACACTGGATAAATTTAACAGTGTTTGAAAACTTCAATGAATCTAGTCATATGATTACGAAGAACACAATTTCGAAACTCATGTTAACAAAAATACATGCAGATTTTTGTTTAAATTTTCATTCACATCACAAAACTTAGTTTGAAATTGGTGAATAACTTTAGAATTCTTAGAAAAACAATTTTGAAACTGTTGAGAAGAGTATATGAATGAAGAAAAAAAAAAAGAAATAAAAAGAAATGACGATCAGACCAGAATTAACTTTTTACGAATCCGAAGGAATCAAAGGCAAATACTTCTTTATCCTGTTCGATGCTCTTTAAACAGTCCAAATTATTTATTATTATATATGAAATGAGAGATTGGTCAAAAATATATAAAAATATAGAAAATTATAGAAAAAGCAGAAATTTTAACACGAGCAAATCCCGCTGCGGTATGGGCGACGAAGCTTCGACCATGCTACAGCTATTTAAATTTCATTTTTTCAAGTAACAGTAATTTTTAGGATGAAATTCTTTAGTTTTAAAATAGTTTATTTGACACGGCACGAGAATGGAATTCTTTATTGGTTGATTATTTCATCCTGTAAACACTTTGTATCAACAAAAAATTAATTCCTTATCCAAATTTTGTATTTATTTATTGTTTTTTTTAGTTTTACTTTTAAATAGCACAAAATGAATAATGACTTGCGTTTCTTCGTTGACATGATTGTGATTACTGCCTAGTTCGATTTTCATAATTTGTAGTTAAACTGGTAGGTTCAAAACCCACGAGTTGCCTCTGTGAGTATGAGTGTGTAAAGAGATTAGCTGTTCTACTTAAAAAATAAATGTTTTGCTTTATTGATATGAAGTTTTTTGACATATGATCGATACACATGAACACATCGTCTGAATCCATGCAGAACAAGCAAAAAGATAACAAAAATTGATAAATAAGTAAGGGTAAATTAATATTCAATGTTGCTTCTGTCAAAATGTATTTATTATCTATATTGTCATGTGATTTGTAACGCCTACCTAAATGGGTAGCAATCATTAGCCTTACAATGATTTGTGATTATTGTGATAAGTTTTTTTTTAATTTAAAGAAAAATACCGAAAATACCGTTTTTTTCGCCTCTCCAATACCGGTATTTCGGTATTGAAAATAATATCGGTTTTACCGGTTTTACCGGTTTTGGTTTTACCGGTAAACCACCCTAATTATGTTGTACTTTCTCACATGTATGGACATCACGCACAATAATTACATAGCAGAGCTATCTGCGGTGCGTTTCACAGTTCGTTTCTTGAGCATGGCAGAAGAAGAAAAGAGATTGGGAGAAATAAAAACATACTGCGTTGCTCGTGCCGGTCGTGTTCTTTCTGGTCGAATTCGTTTTCGCGGTGTAGAAACACGAGAACTACACCTTTGCCCGGTAATTTTTTTTCACTTCCGGACTACTCGCCAGTGGACACTGTGGTGTATTTCTGCGTTTTCTCTGTAGAGTGATTCACCACTCTTGTTTCTATCAGATGTGGAGTGAGCTGGAAGTGTGTTTGTCTCTCTGTAAATTGGTTGAGACACTTTGGAGTGGAGGAAGAAGCAGTGTGGTGAAAGCATTTGCTACACGCAGGCACATACTGAAAGGGTAGTGCGCGGTGATTTTTCTCCGCTCTTCCCACATACTGAGGAGAGTGACATGCATGATACATAGAGGTACAAATTGATAAACCGAAAACATTGAAAGCGTCATGAAAATTATCCACTTTCAAATGCTTAAAACCCAACCAGTTTCCTACGGATTTTCTTAGGTCTCACAGCAAACGATTAAAAAATTAGCTATTGTAATATGAAAACGGTAGAACCTTGTTGAAGGCATATTTCGACCAATCAGAGCTGGAACAAGGCCTTTCTCCCCATCACAACCAACGCCAAAGTATACTAACGATTCGACTTTATTACCGATTTGTTGTTGCTTTTATTTCACTCGCTACACGAAGAGAGAACTGCCGGAAGTTTGACTCTCAGTAGTCGCTATAAAAGCGAGCATGCAGTAATTCAGTACTTATTGTGGTACCGACTCCTGCAGTATGAGGACGGTTGACTCTCACTGGCAACTGACAACTAGCCAGCAGGATGGCAGCTGATTTTAGGTGGCTCATTTGTTCGCAGCGTTCCGCATCAGACGGGCCAGTCTATGAATTCGATCCTTCTTTGGATTATTTTTCAATTTTTTCAAACTAATTCCTAATATTTTGTTATCAATTGGGCCATCTTATAAACTTCTCCCGTTACTTTTTCATCTATTGTTTCGTCGTTTCCGCATTATTGTTTAGATATTTGGTGCTTTATTTCGCTGTGTGCTTTATTTGTAATCTTGTCGGAAACTTGATATTTTACCATTCGCATATTTGGCCATATTTTCTATTCCATATTATTTTGATTTTCGACACTTCTTCGGTTTACAATTTTGACTATTTATAATTTATTCGTTTAAGTCAAACCAATGAAATAATAACATTCACATTTTCTTCTTCACAGGCTATTTGTTTCTTTGTTATGTTTGCTTATTTTTCGACTTTATGTCTTTTTTTCATCAATCTTCTTTTTCTTTATTTTTTCACATTTTTTCTTTGCTTTTGTTTTACTATTTCGCAGAATTCATCTTTTTCTTGGACGTTAGGATTTTCTCTATTTGTGTTGCTGTTGTACTTTAAATTATTTTGGGTCTTTTTATATCGTTTTTTGTTGGTAGAAGAAAAATTATTTTAAAAGTTTTCTCGAAAATTTGTTATTCATTTTTAGCTCTATGACTTCTTCTATTTGTTGTTTGTTACAGTTATCGGCTTTTTTGTTATACTTCTCTTGCTTCTAGTCGAATGCATCTTCATCGCTATCATATTTATAAAATGTGAAATCAAATTTTGGAATTTTATCAAGCTGTGACTTTTCATTCATACCTATCTATGAAAAAATATTCAAGTTTTCATTTTGATTTTTACAGATACACTGGTGTTGAGTCACGGCATCTATATTTTGATCTTTCTCTGAAATTCTATTTTATTTTCATTTCTCTAACTTTTCACATGCTTTTTTTGTTACATTATTACTCCAGTAACATAGATTTTTAGATTCTAAGCGAGTAAAGATTACGATTGATTCCATGTATTATGAAAGATAATCATGAGATTCGTGAAAGCAAAACCTTCGCACCAAATTATCAGTTTAGCACGATTTAGCAATCGAATTCGAGCGTGCAGAGCCAAGGTCTGATTTCTTTTCAGGCTGTGTAAAGTAGGGTAGAGCGGGGCTAGTTGGTCATTTTTGGTCAAAATGTTCTGTAACTTTTTGTGGGAAATATTATGGCAAAAACTCATAACATGGAAATGTTGTGTTAAGTCTATAGCATCTAGGAAAAATATAAGCTGTACAGAACAGTTTATGATTTTGCGGATATTCTATGTTTTTTGAGTGGATGTCAAATTGGCCAACTAGCCCCTCAGCTGGGGTAAGTTGGTTAGAATGTGGGGTAAATTGGCCATTTATATTTCGGAAGGACAATTCAGTTTCTCTTCCTCGCTGCATTTGCGGCAGCCTGTGGCGGCCCAGCGGAGGTCAAACCGCACCCGGTTTTTTGTTCATACATTTGCTTTCCGGAATCCCAAACAATGAAAAAAGTAACTCATAATTGCATGAAAAAATCGTGTTACTCTTTAATATCTGATGAGAAGTATATGTTTAAATCTCTCAAATAGTTTGGTTGCTAACTGTATCAAAGACAATACGGATTAAACTGAGAACCAGAGTCAAATTCTAGATTCGCATCTGCAATCAAAAGCACAAAATCATAGCTACTTTAGCTTTTTTCTTTTTTTTTGTCTGTTGAAAGCTTGCTTTCGCCGAAATATTCATATAACGTACACTAATGCATCGACAAATGCCTTCTACCTACGTTATAGTTATTTGAGATCAATGACTCAGCATTTATAGTGTGCAATAAAAGATTCATCAAAATGACAATGCAATGGAGATAACTTTTACCAAATATATAAATTCAAATAAATGGTTTTACTAAACAATAAAAAATGCTGTTTTAGCATGGATTAAGATTGCATCACGACAGCACTGTTCCTGAAATTGCATTTACTTGGTTACTTGAATTCATTTATGATGTTCATATGACCAGCCAGCCCCGCTAGTATGTGACCAACTTGCCCCTCACGTATTAAATATGAAAATTACTTGAAATATATGAAAATAAAATTTTGGCGAAAGTTTGCTTTACACAACTTAAAACTAACGGAAATGACTTTCATAATACGTTGGGCCATGTTCATTTCCATTTGGCTAACTTTGTTTAGAGAAAAAGTTTCAACTTGAAAACCGAGTAGAATTGATGGCCAATTAGGCACCAGCCTGTATTTATTATACGTCTCAATTAAAACTGTACTTTATTTCGTCATTTAGTTTCCCTGGTTATCTACTACGTATCACCCATATAACCCGATTTTTTTGATACGTAGATTCGAAGATATTCTCATCGACCAACTTACCCCGTAACCAACTAGCCCCGCTCTACCTTACACTGCGTATTACAAAAGTTCACATCAATGGACAACGTAATTCTAATTCCCTAACAAAAAAAAGTACACTGCATTGCACATAATATTCAGCAATAATTACTTCTTAAAGTCGCTACCCAAATCCCACGGACAGGCTAATTGAAATATGCACCGCACATTTCAGCCTGTTCACAGTTGGGACCAAAAGCCAAATTAAAATGTAAACGCCGACCAAGGATGGCGGAACCATTCGCATAATTTCCAATTTTGAACACCTTCTTAGAGTCCTGGCTGCAGTCCCCAGTCCAATCATAAAACATTATCATGGAAATTTTCACCAACGATGAAAGTACCCTGATGAAATGTGAATGTAGTTAATTATTCTCTGTACGGGATTAAATTTTCAAATTTGATTAATTATTAGGTTGCGCCTCACCAAACTCCACAGGGTAAGGTAATTTGCCTTCCAAAAATAAAACTTTTAATTTTATTCTCACCCTAAACACCAGGACACCGTAAAGAAGCTGGCATGGGGTTGCCCGAATTAGCCAGTCAGTGACGAAAAAAAAATAAACACCGCAAGTTACACGCACCATGAAATTCGCGGTCCCTTTGACCCGGCATAAATTAGGTCCATTTTTTTGTGTTTTTGTCTGCCATTCTATTCCAGGAAACCCCAATCTGCGTCAGAGAACGGAAAATCACCGAATTCAAACTGTCAAGCGCAGCGTTGCCCATATATACATTCACTTTGGTGTGTTACCTGTGAAGTTGAAACTGCACCGAGCAGGATATTAATCACGCCATTGCCACGGAAACGGAATAAAAAGGGGTCCGGCAACTGACTGACTGTGGCTGTTGCTAGTAAAGTTTTTTTTTTCTTTTCCAACCCAAGTTTTCGAAGCAGCGAAGCGACACTGCTGGCAGACGTAAAAAGCTTCGAAGGAAACGATACCGTCAGACGGCGCCCCTACCGGCTGGCCATTCACACAGACGGGCTGGCGGATTTCACGCTATCATAATCGCCCTCCCGAAACCCCTTTCACCGCGGGTTCCCGGGTGCCTGTGGTTATGGTGCTAGCACCTTTCCCTACTGTTGGAGCTGTTTTCATGCCGTGGCCGGTACGGTATCGCTCTGGGAAGCGGTTGCTGGCAGCTTGTGACAGACGACACCCTCGCTTTATGTAGTAGATTTCGGCAACCGCAAGTGGGTGACAAATTGAATCGTTCGTTGCTTTGAGAAAATCCATAATACCGGTGTGCACCAAAAGCAGTGAATGAAACTGCAACCATTTAAACATTTGGTCTTAGAGTGTATTGGGAGAGGATGAATCAGATTTTCTTGTTATAAATTCAAGCTCGCTTCAGGTTCGAAGTTTAGAGTGAACACTGAACAATGCGGTTTATTGTACAAGCAATTGCAAATACAAGCCACAGAGCCACGTAGACGGAATAATTGTTTTACTTAGATAGTGACTATCATCTCTTGCGTAAAGAAGCAACGTAGCACAGCTTCCAATTAGCCGAACAAACAACAATTAGCTGCTGGAATGATCGACAAATAATTGAGCTTGTCGTACAGCACCAGGCGTCGCGCATTGATGCGTTTCATTGACAAAGCGTTTAGTTACAAAATCAATGTTAATGAAGTTCCAGAATGCACAAATGCGCTAGCGTTAATTAATGGGATTATTATTCGAACGTAATTTTTCATAGGATGTTTTGAAGTAGAATACTTCTCTCAGGAAGTTCGGCTACATAGGGATGTGAAATGAAAATCTAAAACCGAAAAAAGTGAAAAATATGTCCAATATCAAATGCTAATAAATCGGTTAGTATTCGATGGATTTCCTTCGTTCTTGCAGCGATAGATTGGAAAATCTTCTAAGATTCTTCCCAAAATAAGATAATTGTAATTTTATTATTCACACTATTGTACTATTGAAAATAGTCAAGCCTTGTCAAAACGAAAAATTCGACCTCTGATTGGTCGTTATATGCTTGCTTCCCAAGCATGGTCGACAGGATCATATACCTTGCAATTGAAAACATGCTATTTGGCTTATATAAGAGCCTGTTTCAGATAGTTCTAGACAGCGACAACAGCAGTCGTCCTTCCTTAGCAGCAGCACTAGCCCTGTGGTTGGTCACCACGTCTCAGGAGCAGCGCGGTTTTTCTCAGCGTGTGTCGCCAGACAGCCATTATTCCCCCCGTGTTGGGGCAGCATGAAGATTGCCATCAGGAAATCCAATTTTGGAAATCAAAATGCCTTTTTGAAGGCAAATGAACAAGTCATTGAACGTTAATAATTTTTGTCAACGCAAGCAAGTATTCTGTGTTGCATCCTAGCAATTTAAATTTGCCGCACCCGTCTAATTTACTGAATGTGAAATAGCTTTCACAGTGCATGTTGTCCGTGTATCTTAATTCCCCCAATGTTAGGGCAGCTCAAAGGTTGTAATTAGAAACCGATTTTGAACAGCAAAATGCTTTTTTGAAGGCAAATAAAAAAATAATTGAAGCTTAATAATTTTCTGGCATCAACACAAGCAGACATTCTGTGCGGGATGCAATCAAATTCTGTTGTAGTTGTCTAATTTTTACTTTATTTAGTAAACTGTAGAGGCAGCGCAAACGCTGCGATCAGCATAACCGACATTGAATAATAAACTGCCCTGTTAGAACGCATTCAAAAAAGCAGTTAGTTCGACTATGAAAAGCTAATATGAAGACGATTCGATCAATCAGCGTAAACAGAATTTCGTCGTCTCCCAGCTGCCAAGTTGTCACATGATGCAACACGCAACAGCGAGCAAACGAAATCGCTTAATGTTACAAACCGCAATAAGATACGGGTTAAAACCGTTGCGTGTGTGAGAGCACCATCGGTGTTTATTCGCTGGATACACTATCTACTGTCTACTGAACGCAATAATCTGCTTACATGCGACACGGGGACGGGAACATTTTCTTCAACGAAGCTGTGCAACACGACACAAAACATGTTATTTTGTTGCTTCAATGAGAGTGCTATCGGTCCGGCTCGACAGAATGTTCACAAGAAATCATTTTTGTGCATCCGTGCTACGAAACTGAGGAAAAACTTTAGAAACTGAAAAAAGAGGTGGAGCTTATCAAATGATCGCTCTGAGCCGGAATGAAGTCACACATATTTTTCAAGTTATATCATTCCACCACGTACGTAAAATAATTCATTCCTATTTTCATCCCTATATAAGAGCCTGTTTTAGTCGAAGCCGCTCATAGTAGTTCTGAACAGCGACGACAGCAGTCCTCCCTTAGCAGCAGCGGGAGCGAGCAGTGGGTACCATCGATAGCGGATAGCGGCCACAACTGTGGCATGGCTGTGAATAAGCGTAGCAGTTTCAGCGGATCTCACCATCGATAGCAGCAGGGCCAGCAGATGCAGGTACAGCGGATACCAATGGCGGCCACAACTGTGGCATGGCTACGGATAGCGTTGCAGGTGCTCAGCAGTTGGGCCAGCGTATAGTGGCCACAACTGTGGCATGGCTATGCATAGCGTAGCTGTTGCAGCGGGTATATCAGCATCGATAGTAGCAGGGTCAGCTGATGCAACGACACTCCCTTCACTAAAATGCTGTTTCAGTGTGGTAGCGGGAAGCATCAGCAGCAGGCTTGCATGAAGTGAATACATCAGCCAGCAACTTTCTTTAAGGCCTCTGCCATAGTAGACGCGAAAAGCGGTGCGAACCGATTCGCTCGGCCGTAGGTTAATGCACAGCTCTACTGATGGCTGTACATTAACCTACGGCCGAGCGAATCGGTTCGCGTCGCTTTTCGCGTCTATTATGGCAGAGGCCTAATGGGAAAGTTGTATCAGTTTGTTCAGAAGAATATTATTGTCGGTAATATTACAGAGATGCGATTGCGTAAATCCGATTTTGAATTGAACAATTGTTCTTTTGAGAACAAATAAAACACTTATTTGAAGAGTTAAAAGCTTTTGGTACCAATAGCAGTGTAGAGACAGCCTCAGCGGTAGATGCAGATGCAGCCGGTACTTCCCTGAGGCCGATGTAAAGGTAAATGGGAGCAGCACGGCGAAACAGTTCGGGTTATGCTTAGACGCGCGTCATTTTTCGTTGTTGATATTCCCCACATGAAACGACACGCTTTCGTATGATAGCGGTGGTATTAGCGGTAGATGCATTTGCCAACACTTCCTCCAGTAAAGCCGTGTCTAGTTTTCAATGTGAAAACACATTTCTCATTGTGTTGACCGTGCGCCTTAGTCCTCACTATCAAGGTAACACAGAGATGTAAGATAAACACTACATCCTATGATAAATTGAACAAATGTCCTTATAAGGACAGCAAATGAATTAATGAAGATTTAATTTTGAATTAGAATACTTCTCCCAGGAAGTTCGGCTACATAGGGATGTAAAATGTGAATCTAAAACTGAAAAAAGTGAGAAAATTTTCAAATGCTAATAAATCGGTTAGTTTTCGATGGATTTCCTTCGTTTTTGCAGCAATCGATTAGAAAATCTTCTAAGATTCCTACCAAATGCATGAAATTGCAATTTTATCATTCGAACTATTGTACTATTGAAAACTCTTAAGCCTTGTCAAAACACAAAATTCGACCTCTGATTGGTCGTTATACCGCGCTTTCCCAAGCACGGTCGGCAGAGTTATGGACCTAGTAAATTGGGAATGCATCATTTGGCCTATATAAGAGCTTCATCAGATAATAAACAAACATTTCATCGGATATTAAATTGAACAACTGAAATTTGAAGAACACAAATGAATATTTGAAGAGTTAATATTTTCTCGTTTCGCGCTATAATCCAAAGTTAATTATCTTCATCTACATGCATACTCTGACTATTATTACGTGTTTGCGTCGCTTAGTGTTTGGCTACGGTCATGCAGAACGCAAATAACGGCGCGATGCGATTCGGCAAGACGAAATCTGTTGAAATGTATAGCTCTACTTCGCCTTAAAAAGAGCTGTACGTTTCACCACGGTAAGGCGAATCGCATCGCGCCGGCATTCGCGCTCTGCATAACCGTAGCCTTTGTTCCGTTCCCGTTTAATGATGTCGTATTAAATGTGCATATTACAATTCGGCAGCACTTCAACTTCTCATTTGCACAAAATTTAAAAATATCCAATGAACTTCATTCAAAATATCAGACGAAAAGAAATTACAATACTGCCAATGAACGGTCAACGTTTATTTACTAGAAAAAATGACTGACACGCAAGCAGCCAGGTTATCTTTCTTGTAAAAATATTCTACTTCAACCTTGCGGTCGTGGCTTTGCATACAACCTTCTTGTGATTTTTTATTGATATGTAATATATTGTCTTCTTGACAGTCAATAATATTTGTTAGGAAAAGGAAAAATTGTTCGATCTGCTGTTACTGCTAAGGTGAGATTTTTACAATACTATGACTAAAGGGATACTTAAACGGATCAGATAATAATGCTTTTTGCACTTAACTGATATTAAAGTTAAATTGTAAAATTCAGCTTTCGTCATCAACCAGTTTCGAGAATTACCATGCTTATCGACAGGACGAGACCCAATGTCCAACTTCAGTTCATCTAATCCAGTCGATGAGCCGGATAATTTCCGATGATAAAAGGTGAAACTTACAATTTAATCTTAATATTATATAAGGCGAAGAGTGTTGTTGACTGTTCCCGTTTACGTGTCCCATCGATCATAGAATATAGCATATTAACAGTCTATTTTTGAGCACGAGATAAGGGAAGGTGTTTGAGACTTGCAAAACCAATTTAAACAGACGTGTTTTTTACATTGTGTACATATCTGCTGTAGAACGAATTCATTTGCTTTATCTGTTTATTTTTATCATGAGCCTCCAGAAAACATGTTTGTTTCGCTATTGCGGTATTGTTTGGATAGGTATGTGCTAACCTGTAATCATAATTTGTCGTAAGAGGGAACGTAGTAATAAAGTCAGAGAGCACCACTCATACTTACATTCATGTAAACTTTTAAATGTGCTCCGCGCGAGATACTGTCATGAAATTACCACCAAACGATGACAAGCGGCTAAAGATGGTTACTTTTTCATTTGAATTTCATACTTTTTACATAGTTTCTTAGAAGGGTTGTAGTACATTCAGCTCAAATTTACAAGTTTGATCATAGTCATTTGTCTTCATTCGAATTTTGATATTTGATGTTTAAATATGGGTGGTTCCTGAGAAAATATCAAATTTGTTTGAAGTTATTTCAGGAAAATAACGTAAAAGAAGGATAATCAAACTTTAATCGCTTTGTGATTGTGCTTAAATTTTGCATAAGGACTTTTTTCGAGATAGCAAAACTTTTGAAAGCACTGCATTTTGAAATTCAATGGTCAAACTTTTCCCTTTATTCGATTGGCACCCTGTTATGCATGTATAATAAAAGTAATTCCAGAAAATTGAAACATGTTGGGTGATGGCAGTCCCGGAAAACTTTGTTATAGTCGAAAAACACGTATTTCTGTTGATTTCAGTAGTTTTCAAGAGCAATACTGTACAAAAATGATTTATGGCCGCCGTTGCCATACAATTCGAACCACTGTGCACCGGTAGCATTGAATATTTTGCTTGGTCGCGCATAATATAATTTGCTCTCCGCTGTGTTCTCCAGTAGCTGTGCCAGCAAAATATCCTGCAGCGTACGATGGTAACAGTTGCTGCCGTATGCAAAATAAAGATAACATGTTCCGCAGTGCCTGGAAGTTGACTCCTATGCAGCTCACGTTTCTCAATGTCGAGTACCTCTAACAGCTATACTCCACTCGCTATTGTGTGATAAACTAGACTTAAGCTGAATTTTCTACACGCAGTCTTTTGTATCGAGTTCAGCGTAGATTTTTGCCATGAGGGCGTGGCCACGCAGTTTCGAGAAAGACAAACGGAACAAAAAAAAAATCGTAGAAAATTGAGGTTAAGAGTACACTTATCAATTTTTTTCCACGTTAGACTGCATTTACACCATAAATAAACGCGGGGAATGAGAGAGTATGTACATGAAAAAAATAGTCCATCGAAGAGAGACGAAATGTGTAAGATTCCTGACATCGACTGAAAACTGAAATACTCAATTAAAGAGTAAAATAGTCAAGCCTTGTCAAAACGAAAAATTCGACCTCTGATTGGTCGTTATATGTTTGCTTCCCAAGCACGGTCGACAGAATTATATACTTGCAATTTAACATAAGCTATTTGGCATATATAAGAGCCTGTTTTAGCCGAAGCCGCGTATAATAGTTCTAGACAGCGACAACAGCAGTCCTCCCTTAGCAGCAGCAGTAGCAGTGCAGTGGATACCAGTGGTAGCGGGTAGCGGCCACAGCTGTGGCATGGCAACGGATTGCGCAGTAGTTGCGGCGGATCTCAGCATCGACATTAGCAGGGCCAGCTGATTCAGGGGCAGCGAATGCCAATGGGTAGCGTATAGCGGCCACAACTGTGGCATGGCTACGAGTGGCGCAGCAGTTTCAGCGGCTATCTGCATCGATAGCAGCTGAGCCAGCTGATGCAGTGGGGGGCTTTAGTGAAATGCAGTCTCTGTGCGATAGCGGGCACTAGTAAGTACATTCAATGAAATTTTGCCTCATTTTGACAACACACTAACGTTCTGAAAAGCTGGCGTTCAAATCACATGAGCTGTCTAGTTTTGAGTGTTAAACCAGCTTTTCACTGTATATTTTATCACGAGGAATACTTTATTCGCACTGTCAGTGATATCGCAAAGATGTGATCGGTATCTTATCCGATATTAAAATGAACAACAAATTGTCCTTTACAGGATGAAATAAAAACCTAATTGAAGAGTTAAAATTTTCTCTCAAAATAATTTAAAGCTTCAAATTTGACTTCATCTCCATGCCTCAGAACGCACTGAATTACCTTTCCCACCAGTTATAAGCATAACACCCGAACAGCTGCTATTATCCGCATAACAAAGTTTTCGCATAAACAGTTCTTAAAAATTGTCAAGCCCAATACGACAAGTAACTTTATTATTGAAAATAGTCAATCCTCGTTAAAACGCAAATTTCGATTGATATGATTGGCCGTTATATGATTGCTTTCCCAAGCACGGTCGACAGAATTATAGACCTAGTAATTCAGAATGTACTGTTCCAGTCGAAACTGCTCATATTAGTTCTAGACAGCGATCACAAAAATCCCTACTCAACAGCATCATCAGCAGTTGTGGTATCAGCAGCGATATCTGGGCCAGCTGGTGCAGCGGCACTTCCTCTAATAAAAGTTGCCTTTGTGCAGTAGCTAGCAGCATCAGTAGTGGGTACATTAGCCGGCACTTCCTCTATTGAAAAGTTGCCCTATTTTGACAACATACAAACGTTTTGAAATGCTGGCTTTCACAGTATACGGGCAGTCAAATTTTCCTTGTAAAAACAGCTTTCAATTGTGTTAGCATAAAAATGCCTCTGTCGGTACCGCACAGATGTGATCAACATTAAATCCAGTATGAAATTGAACAACAACAGTCCTTATAAAGACAATAAACAAATTATTAGAGATTTAATATTTTCTCGTCAATGCTCAGTGGTCCAAATCGTCGATTTAGCGGTATTTATTTTTTTTGTGCAAAAACAGCTGTTGTTAGGTTTGTAGTGTATTTGCAAAATATTTTGTGTTTGGAAAAGCGCTTCTTTTTAGAAAATAACAATTAGGGTGGCTCCATTTTTAGCAAAAGTAGCAAAACAAACTTTTTTGCTGATAAAGATACGGTTTTTTTTTAGTTTAGAGGAGTTGTAGAACCACTTATTCTAAACAACTCCCAAATTTTTAATTGAAGTTATTTTCCAAGCAATCATGGAAATATGAAACATTTTATTTGTAGTATATTCGGTTCCCCAAGTCGCAGTCATCCAATCTTACCGAAAGCCAACTGGAATTGAATTCACCCTTAGGAGACAATTAAACTACAGAGAAAAAAAAAAACCTTCGCAAATACGTTGATTGCTGTCACCATTGCTGTTCGCATAATAGAAAAAGAAAACTTTTCCCGGGCCGAATTCGAAATTTATTCAATTGCCATTTGGAGTGTGACGCTCTGCCCTACATGACTTTCAGGCGCAACAAACCCGAAGCATCCAGCGAGCAACTTCTGCCAAGTTTCTTCAATTCATGGCAATGTTTTCTTACAATTTTTTCTTTCCTTCTTTCATTTCATTTTTAATCGTTTCTTTTCCATCGCACTGTCAAGGTTATTCGTGTCTTGAATCGAACGGGGACTAACTTTGGAGTTAATATCAGCTTTTAAGAATGAGGAAAACGGAATTTGACTCTTCCTTTGTCACAGTGTTTCGGGCGCGCTCCAGATGATGACAAGTAAGGCTACTGGTGAAAGTTCCGAGCGAAAACAAAATTCATTTAAAACTTTTTTTTGCCGCCATGGAAAACCGGACAATTTTGTTCCATCGGTTTTCTGGACAAATCCTTCCCGTCCCCTGCGTGGGAAGTTTTGCTTGCTCTGGGTTATGGCCAGTGTGCGGAAACGACCAGCTGAAAGCACCAAATGCAAAGAACCTCAAAGGCATGCACCGTTGAAAAGCTTCCGCTTTGGGGAGGAGATTGTGATGAAAAGAAATCAAAGAAAATTTAAGAAAAAAATTCATTTTTTTCGGTTAGTACGGTAACATCAACCACGTGGCTTCGGTGTCATTATCTCTGCGGTGCTTCGGAGGCAACCTAAAACGCCATAGAGGCTAACCAGAAAAACGAGCCTGGAGCAGACGGAGTGAAAACTTTTCAACTTTCTGAAACATCATTTTAATCTTCCTCTTCCTGGGATTTCTCGACTATCTGCCTCTCCCGAAGGTGTCCCGTTTTCCAACGCTGGCCGGGGCGAAGAAAACTTTCCTATGGGACGTCCACGGGGTGGTGGGAAGGCGGCGACGAATGACGGGGACAAACTTCCCGCTCAACAGTAAATTTATTTTTCGGTTGAAGATCATAATTCTTCGCTCGTTGTCTGCCCGAATGCAAAAGGGACAGTTTTCATTTCCTTTGTACAAAACCAAAAATGCATGTCAGACGAACAGCGAAGAATTGCAGTTCAGCAGAGTTTTGAAAGCCTCAAAAAGTTCTTTCCATTTTGGTTTTAATTATACAGAAAATAGCCGCAAATATACTACGAAGTTAATTTGCTCTTTGGGCGTGTTTGTTGGAATAGAGGAAACGGAATGTAAATTACAAATGAATTAATCCCTAGTTTGCATTAAGTAAAATTTCTAAAAAGAGAAAACATAAAGAGATTGATAAAAAACCTGGTGGTTTACCATCATCCCCAATTAAAATCAATGTAATCAGACTTATGACTCTAATGGTCCCACGATAATATAAACAAAATTGATAACCAATCGGTTGGCGAAACCCTTATCAAAACTTCCTAATAGCTTCGGCACAGCACGAAAAAGAAGCAACTTTTGATAAACTCCACTAAGCTGTTTGAACTCTTCGGTTTTCCATATTTTTCGGATCCACCGAGTTTCTAATCACTGACAGCAAAACCGGTCGGTTCATCTTTCTCGCTTTTGTTTACGCCCGCACCAAAAATCGTCCCTTCTGCACCTTTCCCGAGAAAAACCACAACACAGATCCGGAAGGTAGTCCAGCGAGAAAAAAAGAGGCCAAAAGTTACCCAAGAGTTTTAAAGTTACCAAATCCCTTTAGGAGACAACAATGACGCGGGCTTGGGGCTTTAAGCAACACAAAACACACCGAATCCAAGGGAGGTCGATCGACCGAACAAACCAAACGGAAGTGAGAACCCGAAAAGTTATTTAAGGAAATTAATCACTTTCGAGTTTTTCTACCCACCCTCGATGGCGGCCTGAGGGTTGTATTATCGGGTAGGGAAAGGGTTTTCCTTTCGGTAGTTCCAACAAATGGTACTGTTGGCAGTAGATTTGCGGCTTTTCGAAGAGCACACCACACAGTCGCACAGACACACTGCCAAAATGAGGGAAAATTTGAAACACCACCCCAGGGGTGGGATTGGTCGTGATTATTTATTCATCGGGTTCCTCGAGGACGGTCGCTTCTGATGAGGGTCATCAATCTTGCCTGGCAACTGAAATAACAAGCCGGGGCTGGGGCTGGAATTTTCTTAGCCACACTCACTGGAGAAGCATTTGATAATGATTAAATATTCGTGAGCTTCTTCGGACCAAACCGAATCCCATTCTACTTTTTCGGATGCCTCGAAAGTATGTACCTAATGATATCATTTCACGTAATGGCTTGAACGTACTTTATGTCGGTTCCGTAAGCCAGATCGAGTTGGCTTCGAACTACCAATCAAACCGGACGATCTCTCGAAGAGCTGATGGTTTGTATGGGAAGCATTTTGTAAAGGTTCTAGTATTCTTTAGTAGTGAAGAAACGGTTTCGTTATCTAAAAAGCTAAAACAGTTCTCCGATAATTATTCTTGATTATATTCAAAGTCAATTTGCTTGTGTTTGATAACATGAAAGATAGAGAGGCCTGCATAAAAACAGTATCAATCAATCAGAGCAAATAAATGGATGAGAAAAATGAATTAATTATCAACAGGGCTCAAAATTGAAAAAATCTAGTTGCTTGACGATCTGAGTATCCTGAAGTAATTAAAATATAGTTAAAACAAAAATTTGAAACAAATAAATTATTATATTACCTAAAAACTAATATTTTAATATTCCAAAACCACTTTTTTCTTGGTGCTTTCATAGAAATGAAATGAAGAATAAATTGATAAAACCAGATCGCATATTTCCCTCTTGACTGCGGAGAATTGATCACAAAATCTGTCATATTTGCAAAAGATTTTTAAATTAAGATAAAGTTCCTCAAAATGTGTTTTATGGAAAGCAGAGCATCTAAAGAGAGATAGAGCTTAATCAATCATTTTCGGTTTAAGTAAAACTTCGCGCACATATTTGACTATGGATACTGAATATTCTTGATAGGTGGGTAAAATTTTCAGACCATGAGTAATTTCCTGAATGGAAGTATGCATTTTGGTATAGGTTTTGTTCAGTGCATTGTAGGTCTAAAAGTTTTCGGTTGTGCAGAAAAACTGTCATAAAATTATTTGTAGTGTTATGGCTGTTGAAAAAAAAGATTCTTTTTCAAAATTTTTCATCTAGACATTTTAAATCATTTAATGAATATTTCCTAAATGCATCTTTTTTCAACTTATTTTGAATGTAACTAAAATAAAATATTATTACTTACGTTGAGTGAATTAGAATATAAACACTAAATGTCATATTATACAGAAAAGCGTTGAACTTTTCTATGATTTTTTTTTTTGAAAACTTGTCACTATTCTCAAACTTTTGGTCAAAAATTTCCGGGGGAGAAATGTATGACAAATTTTTACTTGAAAGTTACGTTTTGAAGGTTTTTTTTTTTCTTCAATTCCAGTTGTTTTGATAAGCAAATTTCTATGATACAAAATGATTCTAATAGCAATTTCAAATCATGAGGCTTTTGGCGACTAGATTTCTTAATGCATCCGTTTTCAAGAGATTTCGAAATCACGTTTGGAAAATATGAGATTTTTATGAAAGTACGCTTTTTCTTTCTATTAAAGAAAAAAAATTTGAATGAGTTTAGTAAAATAATAAATATTTAAGTAAAATGGTTGGAAAATTGGTGCTCAAAATGATCAATGAATATTCAAAAGTTTGGCAGTTAATCACCGAGAAACGATTTTGAATCCAGAAGAGACAAAAAAAAAATTGTGCCAAAGGTAAGCCAAAAGATTTAATTATTTTTAAAAACTCCATAATTTATGCTTTGATTATTTCGTAGAATGACTCATACTGATCGATGTTGTGGAGAAATGTTTGTTTAATCAAAAATAATTCATATGATTAAAATAAAATTATTTTTGATTTGCTTGATATTTTAGAAAAGTGCTGCTACCTAGGATCAAAAATGCTATAAAGAATGAAATAAAAAGAAATAATAGAAAGAGCTTACATATTATTATCGCAGTTGCAAAAATATACAACCCAGAAAATGAAAAAAAAAAACGAAATAACACGGAAGAAAAATAACGCTGAAGACAAAAATAAATATCCGAATATTATAAAAAGCCGACAGGCAGGGCTGGAATTCACCTCAGTGCAGACAGAACCACACAAATTTATACACAACACATTTGCCATCAAACCGTGCGTGCCACTCCCGCTATTTCGTTTGTGTTCTCTTCTCCCCATTCGCTTTTTTCTTCTTTCTTTCGCACCGAAAATATGCGACTGAGTACACTTTGTGCATTTGCCAAAATGTCCGACACCACACATTGTGTCTTACTTTGTGTGTTGCTTGGGGCAATGATTATCGGATTTAACAAACGAACGATTGTAGCATTAATTTTTTTTTTGGTTTTTGACACTTCATTTGACTACTACAGTGCGATGCGTTCGTTTAGACGCACCAAGTTTTTCATAGGTTTTTCTTTCAAAACAAATTGGATTTTGAATGTCGAAACTTATTTTTATTTGTTATCATAAACTAAAACAAACAACATATTTTTTTTTAAAAGTGCACTTGTTGAAAAAAATGCGAAAAATCAAAAATAAGCTGATGCATTCGTTTAGACGCACCTCAAGTTAACGTAGTAAATGCTCAAACTTTCTGAGTCAATCAGTTTGCTAATAGTTTGTAGCTCCTTCCTTATTATTAATAACTTCAAATACTATTCTGGGCATTGAATTAACAAGGTTCTGGAGAGTATTTACAGAGCTTTTATGCAAGCATGAACGTATGCATGATTAAAGATCGTATACTGCGTTGAACTTGCGTCTATTGGTGTTAACTCTTGCAGCCAAGTTACCCCAAAGGTTCTCGATCGGGTTACAACCTGGGCTATATGCTGGCCAAACAAGTACAGTGGTATCTTTTTCAGAAAACCAGGCCTTGGTTTGCCGGGAAACATGAGTAGAAGCGTTGTCTTGCTGAAATACAACAGGTTCATACAAATGATCCACCCAGTATGGAACCAAAACGTCTTCCAGAAGCTCACAGTAGTTTCAGGAATTGATTTTGGTGGTGATCCTGCAGTTAGGAGGCTTCTCGTCATAAGAAAATCCTCCCAATATCATGACCGTTCTCCCGCCAAAATTTCGCTTGTAGTGAATGCATGTAGCGATTGTATATGAATACCGAGACAGAAACATGTCTGCACGTGCGTAGTATGTCCTAAAAAACACGTCCACGCCATTGAGAATCGTGTTTAAATGAATTCTCAAAAATGTATATGGTCCTTGGTCTTGGTTCCTTTTTTCTGCTATTTTTTCTAACCGCAACGCAACGCAAACTGCTCAAACTGAAGCTCTTTGTTCTCACGCAATGTGTCACAAAAAGCAGCACAAAGTGTTGTTCCGTTCTCCCTCTTTTGACATATTTCCCACTTGATGATATCTTTCATAGTCATTTCGTTTTAGCTCTTTCTCTTTGTGCCTGTTTGTTGTCAAAATGTGTATTGACGTCAAATTAACACACTGAGCGCAATGAGTGTGCGAATGACAGCCCTGCTGACAGGTGACTGCAAATTATGCAAAGACAAATTTAAAAAATCGTTTTCAAATGCAACAATTTAACGTGAAAAAAGAATGATCTAGAAAATCTTAAGACGAAAACAGCCCATGATACAGTAGAGAATGTCATCCCGGTTATTATTGGACAATTTGTGAATATTTTATTCAGCTATTACCAGCTTCGATATCTTAATAATATCGGATGTTTACCCTAGTCAACCCAATGATGCCATATGGCATTGTTAGACAAAAACAAACAACAATATCGCACGCTTAGCCTTGGTGCTAATAGCGGTCTCGATCAACTAGATTAGTTGAGAGAATTCGTTATCGATATTGTTTTTGGCACATTTTGCATGTGTAGGATAAGTACAACGATACACCGTGCCCCAGTGCTGAGTCGAGAAAATTTCCAGCTCGAAAAGATCCTCGACTCGATCGGGAATCGAACCCGATATCACAACCGTGCGGGAGAGCTAGCCGACCGACATCGCTAACCACAGAGCCACGGGGACATTGTTAGACACATTGAACATTTCTCGATTAAGAATGAAATTCAATGACATTTCCATCATTTTGTAATACCTTTATCGAAAGAGAGGAAATCACATCGAATTATCTCAGTTTTGTACATGGACTCAATATCTATCCAAAGTTGAAAGCTAAAATTAAAATATACACAGGGAGTCTGGACTGATTTTGGTTAACATTAATTTTCTAGGCATAGTTTCGAGTCTCATGTTTTCTGAATTTGACCATTTCTTTTTAAAACGTTTTCGCAGAAACCAGAAGTCGCTTAAGAAGATTTCGAAATGGCCTCAGACTTAAATTTTTGGCTTCATGTCGGTTCCGGAAGGTATATTAAGGAGTACATTCACATATTCTTCAATTTTACCCAGTTTACTAGAAATCATTTGTCCCCATTTTGGATTCAGAAACGGTACCGGACACTAATTTTTAGTTTCTAGGCGTGTTTCGAGCTTCGAAACTAATATCAGGAAGAATTCGAACATATATTGAAATCAGATTTAATTAGAAAAAAAATTTGAAAAAATCAATTCAAAAAGTCTTCAAATAATGTTCCTCAAATGAGCTTAACATGAAAAGTGGTTCTACATTCTTCTATAGATTGAACAGATATTTGAACTCAGTAGATGACATTTCCTGATGCGAGGTTTATACAAAAATTAGAATAATAAAAAACTTTCTAGTAACCGCCGTACGCGGCTGTGTTCCTTTGTAAGGATTGGCGTACAACAGCGTCTGACGCAGAGCGGGCGGTTGAATCATGAAATACTGTTTCCTGCTAGCAACACCTAGGAGGGCAGCCCCATTGCCAAGATGTAGAAGGTATTGCGGCCAGGCTTGGAAAAAGTATTGGTACACTACAGCATTTGCATGACAGTGGCAAGATTTTTATGGTAACAGCAATGGAATGAAACACTACGCGACAGTAGTTGCTCCAAAAGTTTCCCACACTTTGCTTTAATCACGAATGCAGCAGGAACAACCATTCTCGCGCTCACTGGTCTCTCAATTGTAGTCACTGTGAAGACAACCTCTGACTTATGTGTTATTGACTGTAGCTGTCTGTGCGATTTACGACACTTATTACAAATCAAAGTGGATTAAACTAATTTGGCATCGATTTTTCGGTAAAATTTGTGAGATATTTGATTTTCTTGTGCTGCTTTCGCTTTCATGTCAAATGCTTTATTTGAATGAAACTTTCGTTACAGCGATCTCTTTTCGTAAGAAAAAGTCTTAAAGTCAACCCATTCCCCATGGGTATGTATCTGAACCTTTAAAATTATGAACGATTAAGCTACTTAATACAGTTAGAGAACATATCGATTCACCGTATGCTATATAGTTTGTGTCAATTGTGCATGTAGTTAATGAGTAATAAAAGTTTTGAGAGATCGATTTGTACATAACAACATTCGGAAAACGCCTGAGTGCGGCAATCTTATAAATTAGTTTTAGTTAAACTTGCATACGGGATGGATCTTTTTTTTTTCTTTATCTATAATTTATTTGACACGGCACAAATAAGGGATGGATCTTGTTGGTGAGTATTCGATAAGCTAGTTTTCAAAATGGGCACATTCAATAAGTTTTGATTCTACTTCTGAGACTTCAAAAACTTCTCACTTCTTGTCTTGTGCTGATTTCTGTTAGTGGCATGTTAGCCTTCTGCTTTGGAGTATCTCTTTGTTGTGGTGCGTCTTGGCCACGAGCTCGGTTGTTAGCAATGGTAATTTATCATCAAAATAGCATTGGAATGGAGTATTTTAGAATTAACTTCGTCATAAACATGCATTAATAGATCCT
Organism: Wyeomyia smithii; assembly: GCF_029784165.1. Taxonomy (NCBI): domain Eukaryota; kingdom Metazoa; phylum Arthropoda; class Insecta; order Diptera; family Culicidae; genus Wyeomyia; species Wyeomyia smithii. Next base: position 26,076,149 of record NC_073695.1, on the reverse strand, counting down.
ACTAGCATCCTACATGTTCAATGTCGCTTGTAAATGATTAGAAGCGCTGTAAATCGCGCAAATGCTTAACTGGAGCGTTTTGTACAGTCCTCTCCTACTGCTATTCGCTGAATGCGATAGTCGAGATGTCAAAGCGACCGGAGATCGGCACAAAAGAGAAACGTTAACCACCCGTGTTGTTTTTTAGTCACATGAGTCTCTCAAATAAGAGAAACGTACAGTTGAATATCAGGCTGCTTTTCAACAGAGGCGTTCAACGACGGATTAAGTTTTCACCCTGCGACAGATCCTCGATAACTTCCGAGAGTATAACTTGCAGGCTCATCATCTTTTTGTAGATTTTGGGGCGGCATATGAGTCGGTGAAATGAATATGAGCTGAAAATGCTGGATCGCGGTTTTCGGTGTACTCCGATTCTTTGGTGCATTTTTTTATAATAACGGTCTGTGGGAGCACCGTGTGGTTGTTATTATATTATTCTATATGCTGCCTTTTTTATTAGAAAACTGATACATTTTAGACATAGTTTGGTACGGGTTTGATGCCAGCAGAATAATTTTTGTTATAATTTCTGTTATTTTACCATCTAACGGGAATACTTTGAATTTACGACCTGGAAGGTTTTTCTAATAACAAACTAACAGCTTCGGTTACATTTTTGTTATTATCGTAGGTGTTGATAAATACCTAAAAAACCAGGAAGAAGAGGCGAAAAACTGTTTCGAAATATGAAGGGCGGAAGGAAAAGTTTGTAGACTAGGAATAACAAAATTTATCCGAAGCCTTTAGAAAAATGTGCAGCCAAGGCATAAATAAATATGAGAAAAATCAAACTTCCAACGACAAAAATTTAAAAAATAAACTAAAACACAAATTCCTTCTAAATTGTTTTTAAGTTGCAGGCTTATTTTACATTTAAAAACTGTATTACGGCTGAGACTACTCAACTGCTGTAATAGGGCTGTATATCTTGACTCGACAATGCAATGCTCTGTCCAAAAATTCGAAAAAAAAAATAATTATAAGTCTAGCTCTAATTCAGTTTTTTTTGACGTAGGACTACGTCTAACTGCACTATATCGAGATACATGCCGCGAAAACTAAAACCAAGATGTAACGACGGAATGAAAGATTTCAAACGGTTATACTGATGTAACCACATGAGGGATTACAATAATCAATATGTCGTTGGATTGATAAAATAATGGACAATTTTATGATTCTTCAATTTTCATTATCACTTCGTTGTTAAACATTGAAAATTGAATAAAAGTTTCAAGGTCGAATTTTCACCAGCAATGTACCAATCATATGCGAGCACGCCTGGCACAGACTTCATGAATAGGCACCAACTGCCTGCTGTGATATCCTGTATAGCAGTGGCAAAAAAAATTTTGACAGAATCTCCCCGTCCCAATAGGTCAACTCATGTTAGCTTCCATGAGCCTAGACTATTTTGATGTCTTGAAGGTGAAGCTTTTTCGGAAAGTTCGTAACCACCTCCACTATCAGACAGTATTACGTTCTGCTGTTAACAATTATGTTAATGTTAATAAAACTGATGTCTTGAAAGAGAATGTGATGGCACAGGCAACAGTACTGCACCGAGCAATGTATGAATAGAGCGCTGGTTACTCGTCGTCTATCAGTGCAGAAAAACTCGATATTCATTTTTGTGCAGTCAAGCAAAGTGAAAACTACATTGCCGCTGTTGACGCACAGTGGGGCGTGAAACACAATCGAATTGCCGTTTGAATTGTCTTCTTCTTTTTCTTGTTTCGTATAGCAGCAAATATCAGAATTCAATATGATTTTTCGGGTGCCGCAAAATACGCATGCGCCGCCGGAGACAACAAAATGCGTTGTTTATTATTGAACTCTACACTCTGCTTTTTTCAGATTTATTTAAATAACTAAATATGAATGATAATAACTAAATAAATAAATGATAAATAACTAAATATAAATGACAATAGAAAACCAAAATGCTCCGTACAGATCTTTGAATAGGTAGTTAAACGAGCTGTACTGATGATTATATTTTACTAGCTAAATGAATTTAGTCCAATATGACAATACTAGTTGCATCCCGCGGTGGCGGTATAGAGTAAAACCAAATTCATTTCATCTTGATATTAGAGTTTCGACATTAGTATTTGTATTTTTCAATTGAAAATTTTTTTGAATTAGCATTTGCAAGAAAATAATACTTTCCATAACCTTACTTGTAATTGAACAACGCTATGCAAACATCAATTGCTTAGGCTAATGTTGTGCATCACTCTAGCCCAGTTTATTTTCGAATTTCGAAGATAACAGACATATAACTTTCAAATATGGTATCTTCGTTGTTCTTTGGTATCTTGAAACTGATCAAATTTTTTCTGATTGATTCTGTATACTGATAAAATGTTTAAATTGACCTGAATTGAATGTTACATGTTCATAAAATTCTATGTCAATTTCAAATTTTCTGTGAATATACATTTTCTACTAAAACTGCAATTTGTTATCGATGTTCTTTCCACGAGCTTGTAACTGCAGGAAAAAAAATTATGTGACATCTTTCCCGCTTTGTAATCGGTGAGTGAGCCAACTTCAACAAGACAAATAGATATAGAAGGAAGTTTAATTTCTACTAAATCGTACTCAATTAAATATTTTATAGAAGGTTGCCTTTTCGCGTATTAAAGAAAATTCGTTGTATTAGAATGAAAGGAATTCATCAATGGTCCAGAAACAAAATTTAGGGGGAAATTTGGGTCTAGAGCTCTATAGCAATATTTTAGAGAAAAGCTTTCTTTTACATTGTGAATGTTAAAGAGAATATTTTTTCTTCTAAGATAGATTGCTGCAAAGAAATAATCAAAACAAACAGACCCCGTTTTATTTTGGCAACACGCCAAAATCGAACCATGCTAATAATGAACGGTTCTTTTTTCATGACTTTTTTGACATTTTAAATGGTCAAAGACGACCTTAACAGTCGAAATGGCCACCAATGAACTAGTTTTAGTTCCATGTCGTTTGAGGTGTCGCTTGATTAATTTGGGCTGACGACCTAGATGCTTGATGAACCCGAACCAAAATACCTTCCTTTTGGAAGAAGTTGAGCTAAAATTGGTTAAAATAAATCAAGCAAACTACGAAAGTAAAGCGAGCTCAAATCAAACATAGCTTCAAAATAAAAATATAAAATTATTGTAGTCCTACGTCAACTATGCAGTCGTGTCTTGGATACCACCCTCCTACTATTTTTCAGTAAAATCAAACTCAGCTTCAATTTAAATCTCCTTATAGTAAAAGGTCAAATAAATGGTTCAGTGATCCGGGAAAGACATCACCCACATTAATCTCAAAATTACCCCAAAACCTTTTGATGGAACATTTTTTTCAATGACTCAAATTATATCAAAAGTATCGAAAATTCGGAATATTGGAGGGAAAAAACGAATTCGATTAATTGATCGATAATCGTAATCGATAATTAATACTATACTCAGTACTATATAATAATAGTAATTAATACGTATAGTATTAATACGTATAGTACTATATAATACATATGCATAACGTAGGGAACGATTGTTTACCATTACCAATTCACCCTTGACACCTCTTAACACAACTAAAAGATTTCAACACAAAACTGTCAGTTTTGAGCCCGTAAAACACTTTCCAGCCAAAGAAAACAACAACAGATAATAATCACGGTAATACTGGAAAATCGATCCCAAAGTTAGTTTCTGACATCCAGAAACAGATGGCGAAAATGTCTCCATAAATAGCTCAAAGCATACCTGAAATATCCCATATTAAAAACAAAACAAGCTGGAAATTGAAATTTCATTCTTATGTTCTGAAAGGCTACGGGGAGACTCGAACTTATTACGTCTTGATGAAACCATAGTTTAGGTTCAGAGCCGAAAACCCTTTCTAAAGGATAGAGAAAGTTAAATTAAAATTAGCGAAGAACCGCAAGACAGACGGCGGCAAAGTTTCAAAAATTGAGAGCATTTTATTAGGAGATGAAAACTTTCCCCAGTTTGGTATTTCTGCGTAGCAGAAATATTTTTAGACAATTTCTACGAAAAGGCTTGAATACCGAAGAAAAGGAAAGCAAATTATGCGTGTTTTTTTTTTCATTCTTCACTATCAATGCCAATCTTCCAACAAGGATTCTTAGAAGCAAACTTAGCCATGTGTGATTTAATCCAGAACACACAAAATGAAAACACCACTTGATTGTCCGACAAAAGTCTGAGGATCTCTTCCCAGCAGTCATCAGCAGCAGCTTGGCACCGTAAAACAAAATACTGAACCGGACTTCGAGCAGCTCTCAGAATAGGTCTATCCGGCCCTATCAGCCGACGACGGGTAAACTAGCTGTAGTGAGATTCGGATGAAGGTCAGTGACAGCTGACTTTCATCGCTTCCTGAAAGCTATTGGAACGTAAACGACTGGCAGCTGGATACCGGCCGTGAATAGAAAAAAGTTGAAAGCTTAATTTTGCCTTAGCCGGATCTCGTCATCATCAAATGGTCTTCGGTTTCCAGCGGCTGATCAACGCCTACACGGCTTGCGTTCGTTGCGTTATTAGCCTTGGGTTTAACGGAGCAGCAACCCATCCTATTCGAAAACGATAGGAGAAGGCATCGGCCGGTTCCTGTGGGGAAACATAAATCGACATAGGATGTACTTAATAAGGCTTATAACTGCTGAACGTCAGATAGCGCGAAGAAGCGATAGACTGGATCGCTAAAGAAAACGACGCTCCCAGTAAAATCCTATTTCCCGGGACGCTTCACGACGAGACGAAGAAAAAAGAAACGAACTCCTATCAGGCAATTATGATGGGTCCTATATAGTGCCGCTTGGAAACTGCGAACGCAGAAATATGAAAATGGGATTCCATTCCACTGGAAGCACCCTTCTTCGTCGTTGCGTTGCTTCGTCCGCTTTGAGTTGGGTGCTCGTTTTTCATGGTGCAAGCCCTAAAGCCTCTCGTGCCAGCCGTCTGGGTGTGGGCGGCTTTTATAAATATCATCCCCCAACCAAGAACCGAACAGCGTCAACATCGCATCGTTTTGATTCGGTTTAGGTATGAATGTTTTGACTTCTCTGTTTGTTATTTGATTAGGGATCAGACCTGGTAGCGGGCTGCTACCCGTGTCCGGGGTGAATATTGACGGCATAAATTCACTTTTGTGGATTTCCGCGTGTTGATTGTTCTCTCGATGCTCATTTTAAGGATTGTTAAATTATTTCAGCAGCAATTTTGGGCTGCAGAACGGCATAAACACTTTTTTCAACTCTTGAAGCTAAATTCCGGTATTCTAGCGTTTACGCGGAACTGACCCCACCAAGCGGAACCGTCAGTCATTAATAATGGCTTAGACTTAAGGACGCCTCGACCTTGATTCGCGCACCGAGCAGCCCTTTGTAAGCTGAAATCTTATCTCCAGCCGGAACCTTCACCATTTTTCGCTCGCGTTGACGGGTATTTTCGCACCCCCCAAATTTTGCATTTCATTATGATTCCAGCGGTTCGGGTAAGGGTGAATTAATTGCGTCATTAATTAGCGGAAAAATTAACGCAAATTTCGGAGTGGAACCTTCCCAGGCGCATGGGAATTTATGCTTGACTCCGATACTGTGCCTCATTCGTGACAGCGCGCGGTGCGGTGCTGCGGATGTTTGGTATATGCGCGCACTTGTCTCCCGAAGCTTGAGGTGCTCTTGCGGAAGCTAACGAGAGCCAACCTGTTACGGGTGGATGTAAATGAGTGCACTTGGGAGTTAATTAATAAGCAAGATATCGTGGTATGTGGTAGTTTTATGTTACAAAAATTTGTGAAAAAATATGCTTTGAAGAAAATTTATTGAAAATTGTTTTAGTCTTAAATCATAGTTTCAAAAAGATTTTTCTTCTATTTTTAAACAAAAACCTGACAGATTTAAGGGAATTCAGTGAATAGTTCTCCATTGAATAGTAATCCATTTATTAAAAAAATATGAAAAACCTAAACATACATTTTCAGTAAATATTTATTACAGAGAAAAAGCTGTGTTGACTGCTAGAAAAGTCTCCTAGGTTTACAAGAAAAAATCCGACGAGAAAGAAAAATCGAAGTCACTTAAAATTTTAAGATTCTTATTATTTCTTTATATATAGGTGATTGATTCAAAAGTTAAAAGTATTTTAGATAGCCCGTTCATTTGTAATCAATTTTGTTCAAATCGGTTGTGTTGTTTTTGAGATAATGATGTTTTATGATTTTTACATTTGATACATAACCTCTAAACTATGAATCCGATTACAAAAAAATTTAAAAGGGTCTCATGGGACAACAAGACCTTTCATTTGCAATTAATTTCATGAAAATCGGTCCAGCCATCTCTGAGAAAAGTGAGTGAGAATAAAAATCTGCACATACATACACACACACACATACACACACAAACAGAAAATGCTCAGCTCGTCGAGCTGAGTCAAGTGATATATGCCATTCGGCCCTTTGGAGCACTTTTATACTTTCGGTTTTACAAGTGATTGCTATACCTTTCTAGGAAAAAGGCAAAAAAGGTCAGGAAGTTAAAAAAGGAAGAGTGGAAAAGCCAGCAGAATAAAAATAGAGATTAAAGAGATAAAGAGAATATAAGTGGAGAGGAAGAAAGTTCAAAAGGGAAAAGATCAACAACAAAGAGTCAAAAGAAAAAACAAATCAACAGAAACACAGCCCAAGAGAAGAAAAAACAAAAGAAAATAAGATCATGAGAAAATGAGGTCGAACGAGGAGAATGTCAAGAGAAAAAAGAGAAAGAGAAACTCAAAGTCAAAGTAAAAGAGATAGAATGAAAAAATTACAAGAAAAGGTCAAGAGAGAAATAGTTCAGGATAAAATAATGCCGAAAGAAAAAAAAATGCTCAAGAGAAGAAAAAGTCAAGTGTGAGTAATAAAGATACAAAAAATAAAAGTCAATAGAAAGAAGATACAACGAAGAGGAGAGAGAGGTAAATACAAAGTCGGAAGAGAAATGCTGCAAAGAAAAAATAGATTAAGTGAAAAGCAGATCAAGAGAGAAAAATTCAAAAAAAAATATCAAGAGAATAAAAGGTAGAGAGAAAATAAAAGGTAAGAGAAAAGACATAGAGCGAAAAGAGATAGAAATAAAAAGAGGTCGAAAGAAAAAAAAAGGAGAAATGAAAAAAAGAAATAAAAAAAAAGATCGAAAGACGAAAAGCTAAGAGAGAAAAAGATCTAGAGAATATAAGGTCAAAAGAGAAATGTCACAAGAAAAAATTAAGGGAAAAAGCAAAGAGAGAAAATAAAATTGAAAGGAAAAGAGATGCAGAGAAAAAAAGTTGAGAGAAAACGGGTCAAGAGAAAAGGAGTGTAACAGAAAGAAAGATCAAAAGAAAAAGATCAAGCGAAATAAGACAAACAAAAAAAAAGGACATGAGAAAAATTGGTCACGAGAAAAAAATTTTAGGAAAAAGTAATGTTGAAACAGAAAAACTTCCAGAGAAACAAGCTCAAGAGAAGCAAAGATCAAGTGGAAAAAATGTAAATCAAAAATAAAGGTCAAGTCAAGAGATAGAGGTAAAAAGAGATAGTGAAAAAAAGGCCTAGAGATAAAAGGTAAAGAGAAAAAAATCAAGTGAAAAAATAGGTCAATAGAAAAAAATAGTCTAGAAAGAAAATTACAAAAAACGAAGAGATCAAGAGAGAAAAAGATTAAGTTAAAATAAGGTCAATAGAGAAAAGGATCACGAGATAAAGAAGATAAAACAATATAAGGTAAAGAGAGAATAAATATCAAGAGAAAAGAGATGGAGCGAAAGAAAAAAGAGAGAAAAGGGAGGTCAAAAGAAAAAAAGTCTAGCGAAAAAGAAGCCAAGAGAAAATAAGGTAAAGAAAGGTCCAGGAAAAAAAAAACAAAAAAGAAAGGTGAAGAGAGAAACAGGCCAAGAGAAATTACGGTCAAAAAAATAAGTCAAGAAAAAAAAATGAAGGAGCAAAACTAGGTCAAGAAAAAACAGGTAAAAAGGAAAAATAGACCTAAGAAAACTAAGAGAAAAAGGTCAAGAGAAAAAATAGTTAAAAGAAAAAAGATAAAGAGAAAACATGGCAAATCGAAAAAAATGGTCAAGAGAAAAAAGTCAAGAGAGATAAAGGAAGAAAAAAGACAAAACACAAGAAATAAATGGAAAAAATGAAGAGAATCAAAAAGTCAAAATAAAACAGAAGTCAAGAAAAAAGAAGGCCAAGACTAAGAGAAAATAGGGTCGAGAAAAAGAGCTTAAGCAAAAAAGATCAAGATAGAAAAGGCCAAGTGAAAATGAGGTCAAACCAGAAAAAAATTAAAATAAAAGGCTCGAGAAAAAACAGGTCAAGAAGAAAAGAGATAAAAAGCTTAAAAAATGGGAAGACATGAAAGATCAAGAAAAAAAAATTAAGAGGAAAGAGATAAAGAGACAAGATGGTAAAGAAAAATCTATTCGAGGAAAAAGTGTTGTAAAAAAAAGATTTAGAGAAAAAGGATGAAGAAGAGAAGAAAAAAAGTTAAAAAGGAAATAATCAGAGAAGAAAATAAAATCAAGATATGAAGAATAGATAAAATAAAGAAAAAAACAGACGAAAGGAGAAGAAGTAGAGACAAAAAAAGCCATGATAAAAAAAGATTTAAATAAAACGGAAAAACACAGCAAAGTACGTAGAAGAGAAATAAAAACATAAGGAAAAATGGTAATGGGTAGAAGATAGAGAGGTAAAATGTGTATAAGGTTAAAGGTAAAGAGGTAAAAAGGTAAAAAGATAAAAAGGTAAAAAGGTAAAAAGGTAAAAAGGTAAAAAGGTAAAAAGGTAAAAAGGTAAAAAGGTAAATAGGTAAATAGGTAAAAAGGTAAAAAGGTAAAAAGGTGATAAGGTAAAAAGGTAAAAAGGTGAAAAGGTTAAAAGGTAAAAAGGTTAAAAGGTAAAAAGGTAAGAAGTTAAAAAGTTAAGAAGTTAAAAAGTTAAGAAAGTAAAAAGGTAAGAAGGTAAAAAGGTAAAAAGGTAAATAGGTAAAAAAGGTAAAAAGGTAAAAAGGTAAAAAGGTAAAAAGGTAAAAAGGAAAAAAGGTAAGAAGTTAAAAAGTTAAGAAGGTAAAAAGGTAAGAAGGTGAAAAGCTAATAAGTTAGGAGGTGGTAAGGTAAAGAGGGTAAAAGATAAAAAAGTAAAAACGTAAAAAGGTAAAAATGTAAAAAGATAAAAAGGTAAAAATGAAAAGGTAAAAAGGTAAAAAGGTAAAAAGGTAAAAAGGTAAAAAGGTAAAAAGGTAAAAAGGTAAAAAGGTAAAAAGGTAAAAAGGTAAAAAGGTAAAAAGGTAAAAAGGTAAAAAGGTAAAAAGGTAAAAAGGTAAAAAGGTAAAAAGGTAAAAAGGTAAAAAGGTAAAAAGGTAAAAAGGTAAAAAGGTAAAAAGGTAAAAAGGTAAAAAGGTAAAAAGGTAAAAAGGTAAAAAGGTAAAAAGGTAAAAAGGTATAGAGGTAAAAAGGTAAGAAGGTAAAAAGGTAAAAAGGTAAAAAGGTAAAAAGGTAAAAAGGTAAAAAGGTAAAAAGGTAAAAGGTAAAAAGGTAAAAAGGTAAAAAGGTAAAAAGGTAAAAAGGTAAAAAGGTAAAAAGGTTAAAAGGTAAAAAGGTAAAAAGGTAAAAAGGTAAGAAGTTAAAAAGTTAAGAAGGTAAAAAGGAAAGAAGGTGAAAAGGTAAAAAGGTTAAAAGGTAAAAAGGTAAAAAGGTAAAAAGGTAAAAAAGTAAAAAGGTAAAAAGGTAAAAAGGTAAAAAGGTAAAAAGGTAAAAAGGTAAAAAGGTAAAAAGGTAAAAATGTAAAACGGTAAAGAGGTATAAAGGTAAAAAGGTAAAAAGGTAAAAAGGTAAAAAGGTGAAAAGGTGAAAAGGTAAAAAGCTAAAAAGGTAAAAAGGTAAAAAGGTAAAAGGGTAAAAAGGTAAAAGGGTAAAAAGGTAAAAGAGTAAAATGGTAAAATGGTAAGAAGGTAAAGAAATAAAAAGGTAGAAAGGTAAAGGAAAAGAGGTGAAAACAGGATACAAAGCAAAAGGGGAAAGCGGTAAAAAGCTAATAAGTTAGGAGGTGGTAGGGTAAAGAGGGTAAAAGATAAAAAAGTAAAAACGTAAAAAGGTACAAAGGTACAAAGGTAAAGAGGTAAAAATGTAAAAAGATTAAAAGGTAAAAATGAAAAGGTAAAAAGGTAAAAAGGTAGAAAGGTAAAAAGGTAAGAAGGTAAAAAGGTAAAAAGGTAAAAAGGTAAAAAGGTTAAAAGGTAAAAAGGTTAAAAGGTAAAAAGGTAAAAAGGTAAAAAGGTAAAAAGGTAAAAAGGTAAAAAGGTAAAAAGGTAAAAAGGTAAAAAGGTAAAAAGGTAAAAAGGTAAAAAGGTAAAAAGGTAAAAAGGTAAAAAGGTAAAAAGGTAAAAAGGTAAAAAGGTAAAAAGGTAAAAAGGTAAAAAGGTAAAAAGGTAAAAAGGTAAAAAGGTAAAAAGGTAAAAAGGTAAAAAGGTAAAAAGGTGAAAAGGTAAAAAGGTAAATGGGTAAAAAGGTAAAAAGGTAAAAAGGTAAGAAGGTAAGAAGGTAAGAAGGTAAAAAGGTAAAAAGGTAAAAAGGTAAAAAGGTAAAAAGGTAAAAAGGTAAAAAGGTAAAAAGGTAAAAAGGTAAAAAGGTAAAAAGGTAAAAAGGTAAAAAGGTAAAAAGGTAAAAAGGTAAAAAGGTAAACAGGTAAACAGGTAAACAGGTAAAAAGGTAAGAAGGTAAAAAGGTAAAAATGTAAAAAGGTAAAAAGTTAAAGGGTAAAAAGGTAAAAAGGTAATAAGGTTGAAAATCAAAAGGGGAAAGCGGTAAAAAGGTAATAAGTTAGAAGGTAAAAAGGCAAAAAGGTAAAAAAGTAAAAAAGGTAAAAAGGTAAAAATAAGAAAGAGTAAAACGGTAAAAAGGTTAAAAAGTAAAAGGTTAAATATAAAAGTAAGAAGTAAAAAATAAATAGTAATAATGAATTTTAGAATGGAGAGGATGCAAATATTTAAAAAGTTTATATGTTAAATGGCTTCAGTTTCAAATAAGCTTTTGAATAAGTGTAGGATGGAGAGTTCCTTGTTCGGTTTCAGATAAAAATTTCGGTAAGTTAAATCAGTATGGAGATTTTTAACATCACCCATGTTGTTTGCGTTTATTACCATAATTTTTTTCAGTTTTTTGCTATTAACGTCTTCTGAATTTATTTCAAAATTCGTTGTTGATGTTAGGAGACTTAGTATTATTATTTGTGTTCTTACATTTTCTTATTCATGTATCAAGTTATAGCTAAAAGGAATTAATGATATTTTCACACGTTCCTAATTTAATTTTAAAAATCGGTTCTTAACAAAGTTTCTTTTTTTAATTTAAAGCACTCTTATCAAATTTTATATATTCATTATAGTTTTATTTGATTCCTTCATTTTATCATGTTTTTTTATTTTCAATTCTAATTCGTGGTTGATGATTTTTTTTAAATTTTGCATTTATTGCTTCTACTTGCTTCTTTTTTTAGACTCACAGCAATTTGGTGAATCCTAGTAATTTCCATCTGTTAACTATCAAAGAACAGGCTAGGCATATTTTGTATCTAATGAATTCGTCTCATGGCAACTGTTACCACGAAGAAAATGCAAAATTTCCGCTCATCGGGACTTCATTTAGTAGTGCCGCAGGCCCAAAGTTAAAAGTTTCAGGAAACCGGAAAATCATCCAGAGGTAGCGTGGGACTAAATTACATTCAAATGACTACTAAAATGTTTTTTTTTTTTCATTAAATCACCGACAGTCGATCTAGTGAACTCACCAGCGCTTTTCGAACATTAGACGAATTGCTCCACCGATTATCAAACGAGAAGAATCATTTAATGATAAAAAAACGAACATTCACATTTTGCTCGGCGACTCGACAAATTTCTGGACTTTCTCTCTGCCCTCGTTACGATAACGAAAAGCAAGATGTTGATGCCTCAGAAGTGGCAGATCACAAGCGAATCGGGCAGCTACCGCGCAGACAGCTGAGTTTAGATCATTATCGTGAAGAAACAGCAAATTTTCTCCTAATTCGTTTCGACCAAAGAAACAAGCATAAAGGCGAGCTTTTCTACTCAATTCTCGAAAGCGAAGACTGTGCTGCTCGGACTGTTCGTTTCATGCCCGCTTTTTTTCTCTTCTCTTGTCCCTGCTAGTGGGTACGTAATTTGAAATGTCTGCTACTCGTCGACATCAGCAGTGGGAAATGTTCCCGTCGGTCGTTCGGTCGGTCCGTTTTGCTCCGAGTCAAACAGATATGAAAAGCAGCAGTTTTACATTGCCATAGATTGCATTCATTTGCTTCGAAATTGGATGGTAATCCAACGATAGAAAGGATAAGGGGGAAATTAGTTAAAGCCTCATTAGTGAGTATACTAGAATGATCACTTTGAGTGCTTGCGGCAAGTGACTTTCGGACAACCGGAAGACCGGGTGGAGTCGCATGGTTTTTTATTCTATTTTGCTGGGTTGGTACTTGAGACGGCTAGTGCGGGGGAAGCGTTTTACTAGATTCAAGAAACCGGAGAATCGCGCCCCCGAGGGTGAAATGAAAATTAACGGAAACAGCTTCTTGGCATCGACTTGAGCGAAACACAATGTTGATGAGAAAGTGTAGCAACTGTTTTGAAGCGGGTTTGGAGGAAGCAAATGAAATGAGGGAAAAGATGTTATTTTGTCAATATCATTGAAAGATTGCTTCAATTGACTTTTAAAGGTTTTCGACGAAATTCGTTCGAATGGTTTCAGTTTTTCAGAGTTTCAAACAATCTACATTGCTCCGATAGCGATACAATCTCTAATGAAATTAATTAAATATTAGGGCTCAATCAAACACGAAGCAACGAACGAAAGTTTAATTGAAATTTTCAAATTGAAATATGCCGCAACGAGAAGCGAAAGAGCTGTAAGAAGTGAGTTATTAGAACGGAACAAAGTTTTCCGTTTTCAGCGCGTTTCGTACAGTACTCTAGCACAAATACGAGACAATACGATGTTCGAGCCGGGAATGTCTTGAGATTTCATTTTTTTTTTCGCAAATCCGTACTGCTTTCGTGAGGAATACAATTCTCCAACTTGACTGTTGTCTCCGAGCGAGCGCCGTTTTCCATCGAGAAGATGCTTGGTATTCGGGAAATGATGACTTTTATTATTGTATTTATATTTACATTGATACCGTCGGTAAGTAAATATAATTAATTCTTGCTTCAATTCGCTTAAATCATCTGTTTCTTGATTGTTTACGCATGGCCGGTATACTAATTTAAGAATTGCCATTGAATGATTCATTAGATTATGAATTTGTTTGGATATGATGATAGAATATTGACTGGGATTAAGATTAAGATTGGGATTGGGACTGGGATTAAGATTTGGGACTAGGATTGCGATTGGGATTAAGATTAGGATTAGGATATGGGATTGGGATCGCGATAGTAAGTGGAATTTGGATCAAGATTACAATCAAAATGGAAATTGGGATTGTGATAGTATTGGGAATTGGAATTAGAATTTTGATAAGGACAGGGATTTGAATTGAAATTGAGCTTGGGATTGGAATTGGATTTGGAATTGGGATTGAGAATAAAATTGAGATTGGGATGGGGGTCTAAAATCACCAAAAACTAGCCCACGTATAATATGGCATACCCAATATGTTACGTAAAGTCTTGCGTTGTCGTTAAGAAGAAAACATGTAATACACTATTGATGTTATTGGGACTCAACATTTCCTTCGAGGAAAAAAACAAGAAAAACAATAATAAAAATCGTAGTAATAGTATTTTATTCTTAAGAACTAATCTGGGCACAAAATAAACAAACATTACGTATTGCAGCTT